>NW_022437073.1:3799430-3818721 GCF_009761245.1 Sapajus apella
GGAAAAATTAATTTCAGTGTTTTTTAAAAATCTTTATTTGTAAATCTGATGCTGAAAAAAAAAAATTAAACTGCATTCTGCTGTTCTTCTTTAGAAGCATTCCTGCGTAAATACTGCTGTAATACTGTCATGCAAAGTGTATCCTTTCTTGTCGTATCCTTTTTGGGGCAGTGTTTTTTGTTTTTTTCCTAGAAATGTTTATCCTTCCCCCACCTGCTGATCCAGGCTAAGCAGTATTTTTTTACACTTTATTCGAATGAAGTATTTCTAAAATTGTTCGTATAGATTGAACCAATATTTTATGTGTTTATAGATTTGCGGTTGAATTTCCTTGCTGTCCTTTTAGGTTATAATTTTTTGAGGGAAAGTTAGTGAATCAGGTCAACTTACTTAGAGAATGTGTTCATTTGCTTTAAACCAAAATATGGTCTTATTTCTTCTATTTGTATATTTTCTAAACCTAATTCAATAACGTATGCTTTCTGTTTTATAGGATATCTGGTTTAGGTATTTCTATGTTATGGAAATTTATTTGGGCAAAGGAATTGTTTTTCTTTTAAAAAGTACTTAATATTGAAAATTCAGATGTTAGGATTACTATATAAATTATAAAGAGTATCAGACCTCTTATCTGAAGTCTTAGCGAATCTCTTTTGACATAGATAGCAATAGAAGTATCTTTCTTCTTTCCCCTTTCTTTTTTAAAACAAAAGAAGAAAAGCGTAACGGGGAACACATAATGCTGACTCACGGTAGCACATTAAGTGAAAAACAGTCTTGGCAGGTATATAGGAATAGAAGTTTCCAGACTGGTCGTTGACCAGAATCACCAAAAACAATGGTTCTCAGTCTTGGCTGCACGTTAAAGTGATTGGGAACTTGAAAGAAATACTAATTTAAAAAGGGCTCAGTGGCTCACACCTTTAATCCCAACACTGGGAGTATCACTTGAGCCAAGGAATTTGAGACAGTGGGCAATGTAGGGAGGCCTTGTCCCTACAGAAAATACAAAAATTAGCCGAGTGTGGTGGCGTGCACCTCAGCTCTCAGCTACTTGGGAGGCTAAGGTGGAAGGATCACTTGAGCCCCAGAGGTTGAGGTTGAAGTGAGCTGTGATCTCACCACTGCATTCTAGCCAGGGTAACAAGAGTGAGACTCTCCTTAAAAAATCCTTAAGAAATATATTGGTCCCTGTTTTCTTCAGTCAGAATTTAAATTTAAGGTGTTGGGAGTGTAGCACAGATATTGGCATAAACCTCTCAGACTGATTTTAATGTGCAGCCACGGTTGAAAACCACCAAGGAAGAGTTTTTATGCATAAAGATTCCTGTACTTTATCCTAGAACTAATATATCTGAATCTCTGGGAATGGAATACAAGAATCAAATTTGAAAAGGTTTCCTTAGTAATTCTAAGGACTGACCAGTTTGGATACTGCTTTTTTGGAATAAAATGGTTAGGTACCTAGTATCAACCTAGCCATCCAACCTCATATTAATAATAATAACTAGGAAAATGAAGGGTTGGAGCCTTTATGTTTCTTTGTTGAGAATTTTGCTACTATTATTAGTACTGTGAAAACAATTCAAAATTTGGTTGTTATCACCTTAAAAGTACAAAACCTATAGATATGTAAATTGTAATTATTTTTCGATAGGCACAGTTAAAAGGATTTTATAAATGTTATAAATCACAGTTTTTTAATAAGCTATTTAGATATTTTGTTATACTGACATGATTCACTAATTTTCTAAATATAAATGATTCAGCTTTTAGTTATTTTTAAACGAACTGTGTTATAGTTATTATTTTTAATAGGCTTTTATGATGTTTTAGGTTTCTGTTGAATCCTGTGTCTTTCAACTGTTTCCAACTTTGCGAGGAAGAAATTCACCACCTGGACTATGGAACTGTGCGTAACAGCTTTGAAAGTGTATTTAAAAATTAAATCAATATGCCTTTAAATCAGTGTGTTGGAACTATATTACATGGATTTTAATGACTTTCATCAAATATAATAAATTATTTTCTTTCCAATAAAATAGTGTTTGTATTTTTTCTTTATCTGCTTTAATACATCTAGGAAAACATAACCAGATGATTACATAAGTTTCTTAAGGCAATTTTATAATATAAATTGTTTTTTTTTTTATGATTACAAATACTGCCTTTTAAAACTTCTTACCTGGATACCAATGCACTTTTTTTTATTGTAGTTATTGTATATTTGTCTGGCTTTGAGTTTTATTGGGATTTTGGTTTTTTGGAAGTGGGGTATTTATCAATACAGAGAATTTGTATCCCCACCCTAATAATGTCTTCCATTTTTGTACCCCTAAACCTTTCATCTGTCAGGACATCACTCAAAGGTGAAATGTTTCCCATGTAAAATTATTCTATTTCTTTAATGAAATTTGTTTCAGCTGTATATATAAGAAAACTCATCTTTTAAATTTGATTTATTCTTATAGATACTTTCCTGAATCTGTCATTACACCATTACCTTACAGGCACTGTTCAAGAAGGCTCAGTTCTTCTGTAAAAATGCTGTTGTGAATAATAGCTTCTTACATTGTGAAGTAGGGAGAATAAGAACATTAAAGATAGAAATTAGACGTGTGGAGACATGAAACCTGGAGCATGCCAATGTTTAGATATCAGATAGGTAAAGAACTGTTAAACGAGATGAAGGAGGAATAGTTAGAAGGTAAATGAAGAAAGTATCTCAAATAGGAAGGAGTGATCAAATATATTAGCTCTGTTGATAACTTAGGAAAGATGAGTTCTTAGGATTAAGCAGAGCAATGTTGGTCACCTTGATGTTGACAGACTTACTTGGTGGGTGTCAGCAGTAAGGAGGTATTCAAGAGAATGTTAGAGAGGAATTTAATATAGTGAGTATTGAAGACAGCTCTTAAGGAGTCTTGCTTTCAAGGGGTTGGGAGAAGTGGCTTGTTAGTGGAGGGTAATGTAGTATCAAAAAGTTGTTTAAGATAGAAGATACAGCAGGCTTGTATGCTAATGGG
Organism: Sapajus apella; assembly: GCF_009761245.1. Taxonomy (NCBI): domain Eukaryota; kingdom Metazoa; phylum Chordata; class Mammalia; order Primates; family Cebidae; genus Sapajus; species Sapajus apella. The sequence goes on from NW_022437073.1 coordinate 3,802,457, forward strand.
ACTAATTCAATACAGAGGAAAAAAACATGATGCAGGAAAGAGGGATATTGGTGAAGCCACAGACCTGATACACAAATAGAAGGGTTAGTTTTAAAGATAGGCACACAAACAGCTCATTAGAAACAGTAGGAGGAAGGGCAGATTGTGGAGTTCTATATATTTGTAGGTCAGTAGATAGAAGGAGCATGTCAAGTTTTTGTTATATTTTCTCAGTGAAATAAGAAGCAAGGTCATAAAGAGGGAGGATGTCCTGAAGGATTAAGAAAGGAAAGGGAGATGTAAAATGGATACCTAGGAATGTAGAAGAGTAAACATACTCTTAAGCAGTCTGTGGTTTATTTAAGTGTTATCAGTCAACATGGTTTTGTGTTTCCTCCAGTTAAGTTCAGCATAGGTGCTATCACTGAGTAAGTACAGAATTCAGTTTAACTAAAGTTGAGATTTCCCTAGGTGAATAAAACAGTCAGTGATGAGATGTTGATACATTTAAGGGAATGATTATAAAAGGAGGGATATGGAAAGTAATCTGGGCTAAGGAGTGAAGTGAGAAAATAAAGAAGGCTTAGACAGTGAAAAATGGTATGAACAATTGTAGATTGCATTGTGGTTGAAGATGCATTGGAGTTCCTGAGGCAGGAACTAAAAATTTTGGAGATTTAAATAAGAGTGGGGTGACTGACGGTGGCTCACGCCTGTAATCCCAGCACTTTGGGAGGCCGAGGCAGGTGGATCACAAGGTCAAGAGATCGAGACCATCCTGGTCAACATGGTGAAACCCCATCTCTACTAAAAACACAAAAATTCAGCTGGGCACGGTGGCGTGTGCCTGTAATCCCAGCTACTCAGGAGGCTGAGGCAGGAGAATTGCCTGAACCCAGGAGGCGGAGGTTGCGGTGAGCCGAGATCGCGCCATTGCACTCCAGCCTGGGTAACAAGAGCGAAACTCCGTCTAAAAAAAAAAAAAAAAGAGTGGGTGACTGAAAATATTAAAGGACTAAGATTACAAGTTTTAGGATGTCAAGATGGGAATAGCATAGAGGAAAGGTGATGAAAGGAGATAAATTCAAGAAATTGATAACTTAGGAGATCAAAAGGATTATCTAAATGAATTTTGAAAGTTCAACATTAAATGTGCTGAATGCTTGTAGTAATTATGTTATCTTTACTACGCTTTGAGAAGACAGCACTTCCTTTTGTGAGTAATGGAAAGTTCTTTAATGTGTCAACTGTGAGACACTTCATTAGATTTCATTATCTTTAGTAATGCATACTGAAAAATAATGACCTCAATAGGATTATTCAGTAGATATGTGAGCTAACCCTCGTGTCAGACACCTAAGAGGCACAACTGATGGTTTTCAAGAAGAATAGAAAGTTCTTACTTACGCTGCTAAATATCCCACCCTATATTTTCTGAAAACAAATGGTATATATAGAGTGTGCACATAAAAGCTAATAGGAAATCTTAAAACACACACACAGACACATACACACAGACACACAGGTGCAAAACATTGAAAAAACATCAGGAAAGAGATATCCTGTACCCACCATGCATAAGATCTAAGCAATGAGGAAAAGGCGAAGAAATCAAATAAGACTAGAACATCTATGACTAATATATAAAGACTAGAGGCTGTTGTATCCTTTTAAAAAGTATCAATTAGAAATGAAAAAAAAGGGGGGCCAGGTGCAGTGGCTTAGGCCCATAATCCCAGAACTTTGGGAGGCTGAGGCAGGTGGATCCACGTGAGGTCAGGAGTTTGAGACCAGCCTGGCCAACATGGTGAGACCCTGTCTACTAAAAATTGCTGGGCATGGAGGCACGTGTCTGTGGTCCCAGCTACTAAGGAGGCTGAGGTAGGAGAATCACTTGAACCCGAGATGAGGAGATTGCAGTGAGCCAAGATTGTGCCACTGTACTCCAGCTTGGGTGACAGAATAAGATTAAAAAAAAAGAAATGAGAAAAGAGGTATTTTATATAAGAATTTTTTTTTAATTATAAAAGAGCACTTAATATGACATTTATATACCAGGATCTTTGAATATCCAAAAGTTCAAGAAGACGTGAGCAATTTTATGAAACTTTTCAAAGCTTAGAAAAAGGTAGCTACACAAAATACCATAATATGTTGTTTATGGGAACATTAAGTAAGTCAAAAACGTCCGTAGAAATGATCATACAAACTAGAGAAGAAATCAGATGTCTTGCCAAGGAAGGAAAGGATGGAAGTGAAGAAGCTTGAGGTTGAGTGTGGGAAACTATATATTGTATTTTTCTTTAAAAAATACATTTAAACTCGTATTTCTTGTTTTTCAAATGTTCAATGAAAATACTTTTTCCTGTTACAGTTTTTATTTCTGATCTCACATACACAGTATACTATTGTCGACAAATACTAGTGATCCTCACTGGAAGTGAAATACTCCCATTCTGTTGAATATGGGAATGTCTGTGTGATTTGCTTTGGCTGTGAAATGTGAGCAGAAATAATGTTTTATTTTGGGGACTTCCAGATTGCTAAAGCATGTGTCAAAATGGAAGTTTTTGTGACATTACAAAGGGACTAATAAGAGTATCCTTGTTGATCCTAGTTGAACATGAGAAACTTGGTTATTGTAAGCCACTGAAAAATTTTAGTTTTTTTTTAAATTATTGCAGAAGGGCCGGGCGCGGCGGCTCAAGCCTGTAATCCCAGCACTTTGGGAGGCCGAGGCGGGTGGATCACGAGGTCAAGAGATCGAGACCATCCTGGTCAACATGGTGAAACCCCGTCTCTACTAAAAATACAAAAAATTAGCTGGGCGTGATGTCGCATGCCTGTAGTCCCAGCTACTCGGGAGGCTGAGGCAGGAGAATTGTCTGAACCCAGGAGGTGGAGGTTGCGGTGAGCCGAGATCGAGCCATTGCACTCCAGCCTGGGTAACAAAAGCGAAACTCCGTCTCAAAAAAAAAATAATAATAAAAATAAATAAATAATAATAATTGCAGAATAACCTATTCTGCCTGATTGATACAACCACAAAATCTCCTTAAGCTCTTTGGTTTTCATATTTCTCTTAGGATGTAGAAAGTCAAGAGAAAAATAAATCATAGGATCAGAGAGTGTTAACAGTGAAAGAGACAATTGGAATAGATTTTTGTTCAGTGGCTTTCAGACTGGGTTCTAAGTAACCAGTAATTCAAAAAAAAAAAAAAAAGTATTAAAAGATATTTCAGTATATTGAAAAAATGACTTTTAACTTTGTAAAAAAAAACTACCAATGCTGGGCATAAATGCTTCATGCTTGTAATCCCAACAACAGGAGGGTGAAGAGGGAGGATCACTTAAGCCCAGGAGTTTGAAGCTGCAGTGAATCATGATTGCATCTCTAGACTCCAGCCTGGGTGACATAGGGAGACCCCAACTGAAACAAAAAACAAAACAAAGTAAAAAAAAGTATCATTAATACATTGTTCCTCTCTCTCTCTCTTCCCATCCTCCTGACCACTTGCCTAAATCTAGTCTTATTAAACAAGAGCTAAGGATGATACAAGGAAAAGGATGGTTGTACTATACTGAGCATGTAGGGACTTTTTTTCTAGTCATCATTTTCTAAACAACATAGTGTAACAACTTTTTACATATCATTCACAATGCATTAGTTATTATAAGTAATCGGAGATGATGTAAAAGTTATATGTAAAAACTACATTTTATATAAAGGACTCAAGCAGTTGTTGCTTTTAATATCCATGGTGGGTCCTGGAACCAATTCCTCATAGATATGGAGGGACAAGGAACCACTCTAGTTAAACAAATAATGACTTTAAAAATTAACAAAACCTTTTGTGTGGTGAATACAGTCATGCACCGCATATATGATGGTTGTCCAATAAGTTTATTGTGCCATATTTTTATTGTATATTACTACGCTTAAATATATTTAGATACACAAATACAATGTATTATAGTTGCTTGTAGTATTCAGTACAATACCATGCTGTACAGGTTTGTAGCCTAGAGGAATAGACTACAGCATCTAGGTTTATGGAAGTACATTCCATGACATTTGCACAGTGGCTTAATTACCTAAGGACTTACTCTTCAGAACATATTCCTGTCATTAAGCAATGCATGTTGTAGTTGAAAAAATAATAATGTCGGCATACCTTTGGCACCACCCTAATTCTTACCAACATCCATGATTACTTAAATTTGCATTGGAAAGACTTCAAAAAACAGTGATATGTTAGTACGATATATTTGCAATACATGACAACAACGTAAAAACTCCAAACATTCAATAAAGAAAAAAAAAATAAACCAAAACTAGATGGGAAAAGGAAGAAGCAAATCTCAATAGGAAACTCAAAATGCCAAAAAAAATGTGAAATGATGTTCAGCTTTGCAAGGAATTTGGAAAAATGCAAATTAAATCATTTTTAATATATTAGGCAAAACATTAGAGCTTTGATAATTTTTAGTGGGAGTGTGGCAGAAGTTACTATAATATATTGCTGCTAAAGAGTAAAAATTGATACCTTTATAAGGGAAACTTGCATAATATGAAAATATAAAAATGTGCTTCAAGTTTCACATATGCTTATCTAGCCTACATAATCATTCACCCATGTATAAACATGTACACAGATCTTCATGATAGCACTTCATACAACAACAAAGACTTTGGACATAAATGTTCATATCAACAAGAGCATACTATATGATCTTAGTCCAATTAGCATATTGTTTCAGTTCTTTAAAAGGCTCAACTTCTGACTGTATGTAGACAATTAACAAAAGAATGTATGCATTTGGTCAGTTTAATAAAAATTTGTTCAAATCTGCTTGTTCTTATTAAGGTTGTTATATTAAAACTCTCATAATTGTGGATTTCCCTATTACTATACTGTCAATTTTTTGCTTTAGCAATTCTAAACATAAGGCGAGTAAACACATATATAATGTCAAATTTCTAGTCAAAGTCAGACATTTTCAACTATAAATGTACAACCATTTTATTTTTGGCATTAATTTTACCTTAGATCTTTATCCAATACTAATAAAGCTACAATGTCTTTCCTTTGGTTAGAATTTGCATCATTTATTTGGTTCTAGCTTTACCTTTACCTTTTTTCTCTGTTTTTAAATATTATGTCTGAAAATGCATTTAGCAAAAACATTTAATCAATTTACATTGAATATAATTATTGTCATTTGCTATATTCACTTTATTTCACTCTTTTTTTTTGTATTGCCTTCTTTTATTTTTATTAATCTGTTTTTTTTAACCCTATACCACAGTAAGAAGTAGGCACTCTTTATTAATGATTAGCACTGATTAAACCATGCATATTGTCAAAGTCCAAAGTTAATGCCTATTCCCATTGCCAAAGACAATAATGGACCTTAGAATACTTAAACACTGTTCTCTTCCAGTTTGTCGCTGTGTTTATTTTTGAAATTACTCCTATATTTTTATTCCTCCAAGACATTATTTTTGAAAAACTTTTACTACTGTTAATCTTATAAAAATCTGTCAGATTAATCCGAAGTAATTAAATAGAACTCAGATTTTAAAGTATTTTCACATAATTTTTTGTTTCTTTGTATTGAGATGAAGTCTCCCTCTGTTCCCCAAGCTGGAGTGCATCAGCTCACTACAACCTGCGCTTCCTGGATTCAAGCAATTCTCCTGCCTCAGCCTCCTGAGTAGCTAGGACTACAGGCATGTGCCACCATGTCTGGCTAATTTTTGTATTTTAGGTAGAGACAGGGTTTCACTATTGTTGGCCAGGCTGGTCTTGAACTGACCTCAGGGGATCCACCTGCCTTGGCCTCCCAAAGTGCTAGAATTACAGGCGTGAGCCACTGTGCCTGGCCCACATAATATTTTATTTGATTTTTTTCTAACAAATGAAAGGGAATATAAGACTATTAGTAGGTAAGAGCTCATTGGAGTTAGGCTTCTTGCCTTTGAAATTTAGTCCCAACATGTACTACAGTTTGACCATTAATAAATCCCATTATTTAATTTTTTAGTATTTCTGTTTCCTTATTTTATAAATGGGGATAATTATATTTCTGTTATGTAGGGTATGTACATGTTAGAAGTAAAAGCGATAATGCATGGAAATGACATAGTAATACATATTGTTAGTGGGTATTGTATTTTTATATTTATCAACAATACTGTCATCTTGTTTTCTAAATGAGGACCTAGTATGAAATTCATAGACTTTAATTTGTTTTCTAAGGTTCACATAGAAAAAATATAGTACGTGGTGAAGCATGGAGTTAAATTTTTGATTTAGTGACTTTGTTTACAGTCTAGTCTCATTTAACTAATTAACCTAGTCCTATGCCAATCTGGTCTTTAAGGCTATTTTATTGAGGAGGTTATTTTATTAGGTTAATGTATTTTTTAAGGTTATTTTATTCCTTATATATTTATTCCCTATATATTGGTATAAATGGTTCAGGGAAAAAAATGAGTAGAGATTGGGAGAGGATATTGTAGAAAAAGAAAACAAGCAAGGTATAGGGTAGTAAGAAGAGGAGGCAGGGCAGCGTATCGAGCAGAGGAGAGAAGACAGTGATTTGCTTAGGAAACAGGAGTGTCGTGGCCAACATGTTGTCATAGTGGAGTGGAGTTCAGAGAAGACTGCTTTTACAAATCTGACTTGGAGAACTGGAAAGGACTGTAGTGCCACATATTGAAAGTAAGAGGTTACAGAAAATCTATAAAATTCTAAATCCAGCTATTTTTTTTTTTTTTTTTGCAACTGAAGAAAAAGCAAAACCAGAACTGTGAGAATTTTGTTAATTTATGATTGTAAAACACTGAACTGTGGGTTTGGGAGATTTCTGATTGAAAGAAGCTAATGTGGTAAGTTATTTTAATGTTTTTTAAGTATCTTGTAAGTCCCCCCGGACACTTGTTTTTGTCTTGAAATAAGTGGTTTCTGTCACATGATTTGATATAGCTTAGAGTTTCACAATCTATTTTAGGTTTGTTGACAACTCATGTTTCAGTGTTGTACAGTACAAAATGTACTGTTTATATTGAAAATGTGTCTTAGTCTTGGCCCAAAAGATTTCTGTGATTTCAGAGATCTGGTAGACAAAATTATCTGTGCTTTCTTTTCTGTAACTTTCACATGCAACTTATTCTAAGTTCAGGTTTATTTCCTTTGTTATTCTTTTCTTTTCTGTTGGGGGAAGGACTGGTGGTTGAAGGTTGACTATTTTGAGAAAATTGTGCATAATTCAGTGCAAAACTCAGAGGAATTAAGGCTTTTTATTTTTAGTAAGTGAAACCACTAACTTGATCAAGTTTATAAATGTGACATTAAAGTATTTCCGTTGTAATTTTTAATCATACTTAAATTATTTATTGTAAAGATATTTATAAGGCATCTAGGCAAAGAAATATGAATAACATTAATAGATAACTTATCCTTTGGGATCAATGTTAATTCATTTGCCTGTTAAAAAACTGTAGTATCTGGTACAAATGTGAAGCTACTTTGGATGGGGGAAAGAACTTGCAAATAACTGATACTTAGTAGAAAGGAAGCTCTGGAAAGACAAGTTATTTGGAAGCTGCTACTTTCTGCTTAACATTTTAATAGAGCTCTTTTATTTAAGTCATGGCTCTGGTGTGATTTAAGTAGACTTTAAGCTAAAGGACTAAATTTATGGTACTTGATGTGTTAAGAGGAATACTGAGTCTACACTAAAGCCTTTTCCCTGTAATGTCATTTATATTATGGATGTCAAATAAAATAAATACCTCATATGATATTGATTGAAAAAATACTTTTGAGAACCTCAGAAACTGGCTAGTTTTGAGTTAATTCTTGATACTGGATATATTTTATTTTTTTTATATGAGCCCAGATAGAGAAGAGAGGATATGTTTTGACACTCCAAATATAGATACTCTGTAATGACTATTGCTTTGTTGTCAGGATATTGCTAAATGTTCTATTTCATATTCTAAAGGAGTTCCCAAGATACCTCATTTGGCAACTTATAGTAACCATTAGAACTTTGGAGTGAAGGAAAGATTTTTCTTTGTAGAGCATTCCAGGAAAAACAAAATATGGGCAACAAAGCCATGTGTCACTAATAACTGAATAGCTTCCCTTCTCTAAGGATAACTCTTTTAGGATAACTATTTCCGAAAGTAGACATAACAGCTATTTTAAATCCTTATTTTTGTTGTTGTTTTTGATGTCAAAGATACCAAGAATTGGTTTTGCAGATTTTTATTTCAGAAGACATAAATATATTTTAATTGTTTTAATATCTCTCCTTTGGGGTATATAGCTCTTCAAATTGCTTGTTTGAGGTGAAAATTAAGATTACATGAGAAAGTATATGACAATGTTTGACCCTCAGCAGAAGCTTATTATGTATGTTTACCTATCCTGTAGTGCAAATAAATTCCCTAACTTATGTCTGCAAATTATCCCTTATTTTACCAACATCCCAAATACTTTGTGAAAAATGCTGATTTGTTATTGCAGGAGCAGAGTTCACTGATGTGGCATTGATGAAAATTATATTTCAAAACTAACGTGCATCTGCCAGAAATCCTAAGCCAGTAAGCAAGAAGAATAGCATGAGGAGAGGAAGGAAAAAATGTGGAAAAAAATTGCAAGTGGAAAATGTTGGTCGTTTCTTTTCATCTCTCCCTATTCCTTTAGTGGAAATGAAAATACGTCTGAGAAGTAGAAAGTATTAGAAGTTGGCAGGGCTGGAATGGGTAACAGAATGGCCAAGTGTTAGTAGAGACAACGCGAGAAGACAGCGTGAGTTGGGAGGATCTTTAATAGGACCAGTAGTAAAAATATCAATACAAAAATAACATCAACCATATTGAGCTTTTACCGTATCCATACACTGGGATAACAGCTTTACTTGCATTATTTGTTTAATCACAGTAACTTTATGAGGTAAATATTACTTTTTCTAGTTCATAGATACATATAGAGAGTTTATTTTTTAGGGTCACACAGGTGATAAGTGGAAAAGTCAGGATTTAAGCAATAGTTTGTCTTAACTCCTAAGGTCATGTCCTTAACCATTACATTTTCCCATTTGGAACCTTGAGTCAATCATAAAGTTCAAATGGTGCCCCTCTTCTCTAATTCTCAACTCTTCACAACGTCAGCCCTGTATCATTCACTAACTAGTCAGTCTTCTATTTAGATTCTGATACTCACATCCAGTTGGTCTCTTGCACTCCTTGCACATTTCCTTCCCTATTTGTTTTTAAAAATCTTCTCAGGTAATAAAACTCCCCTTCCTACTTTGAAGGCACCTCTTTAATTCTCTCCTTCCTACTCTGCATACCCCATCATTTATATAGACTGGTGGCTTCACCCAACATCTTGTTTGGTATTTTGTCAGCCCTCAAGGATACAGCTCTCCAGGCCTGATAATTCTGCCAGTGTGCACCAGCCTGTGTGTAGTAGCTGCTCAAGCATAGCATCTGTTCTGTTCGGTGTCTGTGTTAAATCAGTTAAGCGTTTTGTGTTCCATTTCTCAAATTGTCATTGCTTTGTTGAAAACTCCCAATTCTCTGCTTCTTTCTTCATATCTAATTTTTTATTGTTTTTGTATATCCATTGTTTTAAAAGTAGTACCTCTAACTCAGTATCTCCCCGTATTAGCTCATTAGTTTCTGTAAACCAAATCTGCCTTTAGATTGCACTGTCAGTCATAAAGACATTGCCATTCTAACATTCACCCAAACTTTAAATCACAGAGTCCCCTTTGACTCTTTATTTTCTCTATTCCCTTATATCTGATTAACCGCTATTTTCTGTACAGTCTCCACCAAGCCTGTTGTATCTCCCCTCTATGTTTTAGATAAACATTTCCCCTTTATTCCAGGGATATATGTTCCGAGACCCCCAGCTGTGCCTGAAACCACAGATAGTACCAACCTCTATATAGTTGTCAGATTGGTTCCAGGACCTCCCATGGATACCTACAGATGCTCAACTGCCTTATGTAAAATAGTGTAGTATTTGCACATAATCTATGCTCATCTTCCTGTATACTTTAAATCATCTCTAGATTACTAGAGATGTAATATCTACTGCAATATAAATACTATGCAGATAGTTATATTGTATAGGGAATAATGACAGAAAAGTCTATATGTTCAGTACAGATGCAACTATCCTTTAAAAATATGTTCTTCCATGGTTGGTTGAATCTGGCGATGTGGAACCCATGGATATGGAGGGCTGACTGTATGCACCATGTTTTTTTCCTGGCACATCACTCAATTATTAGCTGGTGAGTCAATTCAAATTGTTGGAATGACTAGGGACAACTAGACTTCAAGTGATCTTTCATCCCACTTATACTCACAGCACAATCTATGATCTCAGAGTTTCAAGAGATTGAACTCGCTTGTGCAAACCCCGATCAAACTTTGTTTGCATCTCATTTGCTGATACCCCATTGGACAAAACAAACATCAAGATAATTCCATAGTCTATGTAGAGAGAGACTTCATGTAGGAACAGATACTGGGAAGTGCCATTCATTAGATGCCTCTAACAATGTATCATACTTCCCTAATTTTCATTCTTACTGCTATAATCCTATTTCAGATTTCCATCACTGCTTTGCTTACTAATGTTTCAGTCTCTTTGTTTTCTAGTCCATCTGATATAATTGAAAGTTTTAATTATACTTCCCTTGTTTAAAACAACCAAAAACCTTCTGAAGAAAGTATATTTTTTTCTTCTCCCTGATTTTGAGTGTCCCCAATATACCTTTCTTAATTTAACTGCCATGGCTCCCTCACATCTGACTTAGATTTCTAAAACACTATATTGACTTCTTGGCAGTCTCTTTGCTCTATTCTACATGTTTTTCTTACTTAAAAACAATTTTGCCTTATCTCTTTTCATTGATGTCAAACCCATTCTTCAAGTCAATTTTATCTTCCTTTATTCCCCTTTGTCAGAAAGAACTTTTCCTATCGATTAAATCCTGAAGCACTTTACTCATACCCTCTTAAAACTATGTTCATGGCCGGGCGTGGTGGCTCACTCCTGTAATCCCAGCACTTTGGGAGGCTGAAGTGGGCGGATCACGAGGTCAAGAGATCCACACCATTCTGGCCAACATGGTGAAACCCCATCTCTACTAAAAAATACACAAATTAGCTGGGCGTGGTGGCACATGCCTGCAGTCCCAGCTGCTTGGGAGGCTGAGGCAGGATAATTGCTTGAACTCGGGAGGCATAGGTTGCAGTGAGCCAAGATCGCGCCACTGCACTCCAGCCTGGCACCTGGTGACAGAGCGAGGCTCTGTCTCAAAACAAAACTATGTTCATATCTTTCACTTTATTATTGCTTGTTTCTGTGTATGGACATATCCCTTCTCTAACTGAATATAACTTCTAGAACTACTCTACCTAATAGAAATACAATGGAAATCACATGTAATTTAACATTTTTTAGTAACTTCATTACAAGAAACAAAAAGACACTAGAGAAATTAATGTTAATGGTAAACTTTATTTGGCCTAATGTATCACAATATGTTATTTCAACATGTAAACATCATAAAAATAATATTTTTTACATTTTATTTTCACACTATTCAGAGTGTGTTCTACACTTATTACCCATCTCTGTCCAAACAACATACATTTCAACTGATTAGTATCCAATTGTTTCTAATGGCTACCACATCACAACTCTAGAATTCCAGGAGAAACATTAGTGTAGTGCAGAGAATGTTGACTTCTAATCAGACCTATTATCAAATTCTGCCTTTGTCACTTGCCATATGAGCCTGGACAATTTACTCAATTTCTTTGGGCCTTAGTTCCTTCACGTGTACAACGTTTTTGCTAGTATTAGAGTCTAGTATTGCACAATTTAAAATATAGGGCTCATTGATTTTTAGAAAATCAATAACGACATAACCCACGTTATGCCAATGTTTTGCACAATACCTGGAACCTAGAGTTTTCATGTTACAGCCATTTATTGAGCACATAAGACAATGTCAGTCATTTTACTAGGATTTGGAAATATTGGATATAAAGTCTACCTTAAAGAAGTTTGGTCCCGAATGGTAGACAAGTACATTCTTAATTGTTTATAATATATTTATAATAGAAGTCAAATATAGCTTAATGTCTTATAAGTTAAAAAGCTGTTGTACAGTAGAGGAGCTAACTATGCTTGGAAATATAAGGGTAAGCTTCATAAAGTGGAGCTTCTAGTTTTGCAATGAATAGAGTTCGCAGGATTGACTGGGGGAAGGACCAAAGGGCAGCATAGGCTTGAAACTGAAATAGTTAAGATCCACAGCTCTCTTGATACCCTTCACCAAAGCTGGTACTTCCTCATTTTTCCTCATGTTAAAAAATGATATCACCATCAAATACCTCTATCTTTAATATGTTTTCCTCATCATTCAGCTCTAATCTATTCATAAATCTACTGCCTGTTTGCTTCTGAAATATATCTTGTCCATGCCCTAGTCCAAGCCACTCACCTCTTTCCTGGATCACTATAAAAGTCTTATTTTATTATTATTATTATACTTTAAGTTCTGGGGTACATGTGCAGATCATGCAGGTTTGTTACATAGGTATACACAGGCCATGGTGGTGGTTTGCTGCATTCATCGCCCCATCATTTACGTTAGGTATTTCTCCTAATACTATCATTGCAAAACTAGAAGTTCCTCATATTTTATATGCAATGTCACACCTCCATGACTTTCCTAAGTGATTTCCTTCCCCTTCCACATCCCACTTAATGTGGAAGCAACTACTTTTCCTTCCACATTAAGTCGAAACCACTTTATGAAGCTTACCCTTGTATTTCCAAGCATAGTTAGTTCCACCCAGCTGCTGTGTGAACTTCCAGGCAGCTTTGTTTACATAGGCAATGTTGAAACTGCCTACAAGAGCCTCCACAATGGTGGACGCCCCTCTCCTCACCAAGCTCCAATGTCCCAAGTCCAACTCAGGCTGCTGTGCTGGCTGTGAGAGTTCCAAGCCAGCCAATGGATTTTAGCTTGGCATTGTAGGCACCAGAGGGAGTTTCCTGGTCTGTGGGCTGTGTAGACAGGGGGAAAAGCACAGTATCTGAGCTGGAATGCTTGGCTGGGAGAATGAGTTCTCCAGTCCCTTGCACCTCAGGGGTGAGGCAGTGCCCCACCCTGCTTTGGCTTGCCCACCTTGGGCTATTCCCGTCATAAGCACTCCCAGTGGGATGAACCTGGGACCTCAGTTGGAAATGCAGCAATCACTCACCTTCTGGCTTGCTCTCACTGGGATCTGCAGACTGCAGCTGTTCCTATTCAGTCATCTTGGGGGAAGTCCTATAAATGTCTTCTAACATCTACCTCTTTCCACTCTTATCCTGCTAAAATCTGGTTTCTTCCCAGAGGCAAGGGTGATTTTTTTTTTTTAAGTCTATTAGCCTTTCAGTTCCCCTTCTTACAGCCTTAACAGCTCTCTCTTTGTTCATGTTCTACAAAGTTCTACATGACCTGGCCTACCTCTCTGACCTCATCTCATTTTATCCCACAGTTTGTCACATGTGCTCTAGCCACACTGACTTTTTTTTTTTTAACATGTCTTATGTATTAACCTTTTCTTTTCTTGGGACATTACTCTTGGTCTTTCCTCTATCTAAATTGCCCTTTTTCTCATCTCTAAATGACTGGACACTTCAATCCTTCATATCACATCATAAAGTCACTCTTTTAAGGGATCTCTTCCACTACTATCCAGTCTACAATACCTGACAGTAACATCATTCTCTATTTTATTATTTCATACTAATTTTTATTACTATCTGAAATTATTTTTATCATCACTGTTAGTACTGTTTGCTATTACTATTATTTACTAGTATATTTTCTTTTCTTTCCACTAGAATGTAAGATCTCTGAGAACAGGAACTTGTCTTTTTCATTGTCTTCTGAACATCACCTAAAGTGCTTGGCAAAAGCAGCCACACACTTAATACTTGTTGAATAGATGGATGAAGTTGTTCCCACCTGTACTATTACTAGTCCCTTTCATAGCATTTCACTAACTTTACATTAAGAAGGAAAGGTATGCAAATTTATTTATTTAGTGTCTTATCAGGTACAAAAAATATCTTCCTACAGGGAGAAAACCACCACCACCACAAATCCTAATACTGTATGCACTATATTAAGCACATGGCTTATGGAGGGGAAGACAGTTTCTCCAATTCATTGGCTTTCAGATATTAAATATTTTTTTAAATCTTAATGCAGAAATGTAAATAACCAATATTTGAATTAAGGATGGGAAACAGAGCTGATTTTTAAAGTGGAAATATTACATAATATTTCTGTTTGAAATGGAAACATGACAAATGTTTGAAAATAGACAGTTAAAGCAATATTTTGAGAATTCAGTTGGCTACAATTCTATTAGTGAAGGATATCAAAAATGAAATACTGTCCTTATTTATGTGTTATTTAATTAGGAGATATATATATATATATACACACACAAACATATATAAGGACTATATGTATTTACTGTATTATATATATGGACTGTATATATACACTGTAGTATATATATATGTATTAGTTTGTTCTCATGCTGCTATAAAGAAGTGACCAAGACTGGGTAATATATAAAGGAAAAAGATTCAATCAACTCACAGGTCCACATAGCTGGGGACGCCTCAGGAAACTTGGTGGAACGGGAAGCAAACACATCCTTCTTCACTTGATGGCAGGAAGGAAATATTCTGACCAAAAACTCAAAAAGCCCCTTATACAACCATCAGATCTTGTGGGAACTCACTTGCTATCATGAAAACTGCATCATGGGATAACTGCCCCTGTGATTCAATTTCCGTTACCTTCCACCAGCTCACTTCCACGACACATCTGAATTATGGGAACTATATTCAATATGAGTTTTGGGTGGGGACACAGCCAAACACCCCCTCCACCACACACACACACGAGTCTGTATATATATATATATATATATATACACACACATACATACATAAATAAGGACTGTATAAATATGTGTGTGAGTGTATATATATGCAGTCTTTATGTGTGTAAATATATACACTGTCCTTATGTATGTGCTATAGGTGTGTGTGTGTGTGTGTGTGTGTATACACACTGCCAGAGGTTTATAAAGGTTAATATTTAACAATAAGAAAAAATTAATTTCTAAAGGTCATTTAGATTATTTCCATGAGATACTTTTTAATATTCTTCACGTGTTAAGATTTTTATTGGTGATCCTTTTCAGATTATGAATAAACAGTTTTCCTTAAGTATTTATGCATGCTACTATTTACTTTGTAAAATGTGCTTCTTACAGGAATATAAATAGTTTCTGGAAAGGACACTGAAAACTTCAAGGCAAAATGAAGTTCTTTCTGTTGCTCTTATCCACCGGGTTGTGCTGGGCTCAGTATTTCCCAAATACACAAGAAGGACGGACGTCAATTGTTCATCTGTTTGAATGGCGATGGGTTGATATTGCTCTTGAATGTGAGCGATACTTAGCTCCCAATGGATTTGGAGGGGTTCAGGTGGGTATTATTCCTATTATAAATTGCAGAATTTGCTGTGTTGTAGTAAATAGTGTTCTGATCTTATCTGTGAGGCTGGGGCAACATTGTACTTCACATGTAGATATTCTAAGTAAAACAGTTTTCTGAGGAAAAACCAATGTAGTATTGTTGGCAACTTTATATTTTCTTTCTGAGACATTCTTTCTCCAACAAGAATCCTCTAATGTGCTGTTAATATTTTCAAGAGGCAGTTGAATACACAAAGATTCAAGAATGTTTTTATATTATTGATTAGTTTCTAGAGCATTTAATGATATAATGTAAGACACAATTTGGTACTTAAGACTGTTTAATTTGTAGGTCTCTCCACCAAATGAAAATCTTGTAGTTCACAACCCTTCAAGACCTTGGTGGGAAAGATACCAACCAATTAGCTATAAATTATGCACAAGATCTGGAAATGAAGATGAATTTAGAAACATGGTGACTAGATGTAACAATGTTGGGGTAAGTGAATTCTAGTTTCTTTCAAAAATAGCAGATGGGAAAATGATTTCTCTCTCCTGTTTCTGGCTCCTTTGGAGCAGAAAGTTTTCCATAGTTTCAATTTTTTATTTTACTTGATACTTTATAACTCAAAATTAACTTTTTCCTTATGTTCAACTTTTGTAAGTATTTGTGTATGTGCTGTCT
>NW_022437074.1:0-60021 GCF_009761245.1 Sapajus apella
CTATTTGAGAGCAATGCTAAGGCGAGTTCACAAACAGTATGATGGGCAAAGTAGGACATATGAACTAAGACATTTCATGGTTCCAAAGTGTAGCCATACTTACAGTTTTAAAATTTAGGGATAAATTCTGCAATTTGCGTGGAAGTATGAGGTACATGGACATTTGCAGCTGCTGAACAGTCATTTGTTGCTAAACCGAGAAAAGTCTATCTTATGATAATTAGTATATTGAATGTTTATTATCGTAGTTAATGAAAAAGAATCTCTTAGTATTTTTGCTTTGCTCTTCAAGTTTAGTAGGGAAAAAGTAAAATAAAAACAACACACAAAATAAGAAGAGTACAAATTTGTTTCTTGTGATTGTTAGTAATAGACATAAATTTCAAAAAATTCATTTGCAAGCAGTAGAGTTGATGTTTCAGAAAGTATTGGAATGTGAAGGCAGTAGGTGGTGAAATTGTGTCTAAAATTACAAAAGCAATATGAAAACTTGTGTTAGTTTGAAGGCAACCAGAGGTATCATTTAAATACATCATTCCTTTGACAAAGTAGGTATAATCTAGCTGAACCATACTCTTTAGACCATCTGCTATCCTGTTTTCTCTCTAAAAGGCTTATGGTAAAGTAAGCCTTCATTGTGCTATGTCCTTGTGTGAAAAGGTATTACCCAAATTATGTCGACCTGATGGGAACCAACAAGTAAAAGCCGGTTATATAAAATAGGCCGGGATTTTGGAGTCAAAAAAAAAAAGCCAAAGGAAAACCAACTCTGCCACCTGGTGTAAAAACAGACAATTACAACTTCTTTCCTCAAACAAAACACAACTGCTCTTCAGTTATCCCTCATATTTCTCATTTATCAAGGATTATCGTGACCTGGTGATAATTTTGAGCTAGTGTTCCCCCTCTCCCTCCTTGGGTAACTGAAGCTTCATGCGTATATTTTTTAAATTGCTTATAAGAATATTTCTAAAATAATTACTAACTTACTGCCTTAGTAAGTGAGGGAGATGAACCCAATCACATCTTTCCTTGATGACA
Organism: Sapajus apella; assembly: GCF_009761245.1. Taxonomy (NCBI): domain Eukaryota; kingdom Metazoa; phylum Chordata; class Mammalia; order Primates; family Cebidae; genus Sapajus; species Sapajus apella. Next base: position 1,042 of record NW_022437074.1, read on the forward strand.
CAGCGTGCTGACTGTATCGGTCCATTTCTGCAGCTGTAACAGAATACTACAGACTAGGTAGCTTATAAAAAAAAGCAGTTTCTTTAGCTCACGGTTCTGGAGGTTGGCAGGTATGAGAGCATGACATCAGCATCTGGCAAAGGCCTATCCGCTGTTTCATGACACGTGGAAGGATCCCATGGCAAGACAGGGCAAGTGTGCACGTCAGCTCAGGACTCTTCCTCTTCCTGTAAACCCACAAGTCCCTTTGTGGGGGCCCCACCCCGATAACCTTATCTAATACTAATATCTCCCTTTAATACTAAAAGGTCCCATCTTCACATTCCATCAACATAGGAATTTGGGGATTAAGTTTCCAACACAAAATGTATGGGACACAGCCAAGCGCAGTGACTCACGTCTGTAATCCCAGTATTTTGGGAGACCGAGGCAGGCAGATCATTTGAGGTCAAAAGTTTGAGACCATCAGGGTCAACATGGTGAAATTCTGTCTCTATTAAAAATACAAAAATTAGCCAGCCATGGTGCTGCGTGCCTGTAGTTCCAGCTACTCAGGAGGCTGAGGCAGGAGAATTGTTTGATTCTATGAGGCAGAGCCTGCAGCGAGCCAAGATCGTGCCACTACACTCCAGCCTAGGCAACAAGCAACAGAGTGAGACTCTGTCTCAAAAAAAAAAAAACAAAAAAACGGCTCGTGCCTGTAATCCCATCATTTTGGGTGGCCGAGGCGAGCAGATCACCTGAGGTCAGGAGTTTGAGACCAGCCTGACCAACATGGAGAAACCCCACCTCTACTAAAAATACAAAATTAGTTGGACATGGTGGCACATGCCTGTAATCCCAGATACTCAGGAGGCTGAGGAAAGAGAATCACTTGAACCTGGGAGGTGGAGGCTGCAGTGAGCCAAGATCACGTCATTGCACTCCAGCCTGGGCAGCAAGAGCAAAACTTCTCAAAAAAAAAAAAAAAGGAAAAAAAATGTAGGGGATACGTTCAAACAACAGCACTCATTATAAGCATTAATTAGTTCACTTTCTCTGCAATAGATAACAGAGATAACCTCAAGGTTAAACAATACTTTTGCTAATCCTGACTGACCTCATGGATTGTATTTCTTTAGTTTGCAACACACAGTGTTTAAATTACTGCTCTGTGTGGCGTTGCTGCCTGCTGTGGAAGCTGGCCAGGAACCTGGGGCTGAGGTGGCCAGAAACCTGAAGCTACGAGGCAGAGATGGGTTTCGCGGCAAACAGGTGGCCTCCAGATGCAGCAGGAGACCGTAAAAGTAGACTGGAAAGCCAACAGGTCAAATTGGCAGGGAACTCTCATGGGACAAATGCAAGGAAGAGGCCAAAAGAATAAAAACCTAGCAGAGGCTGGGCGCAGTTGCTCATGCCTATATTCCAAACACTTTGGGAAGCCCAGATGGGTGGATCATTTGAGGTCAGGAGTTCAAGACCAGTCTGGCCAACATGGCGAAATCCCATCTTTACTAAAATACAAGATCAGGGAGACGTGGTAGTTCACACCTGTAATCCCAGCTACTCAGGAGGCTCAGGTGGGAGAATCACTTGAGCCTGGGAGGCAGAGGTTCCTTCCAGTGAGCCAAGATCTCACCATTGCACCCCAGTCTGGGCAAGAGAGTAAGACCCTATCTCAAAAACAAAGCAAAACAAAAACCAGAAACCAAGAGGAGAGTTGAAGGGAGACAAGAGAACTATATGATGGTCTGAGTACTGTTGTCCCAACAAAATTCTGCAACTTTCTTGACTGTGGCTCCAGCTCACCCCTACTGAGCGCATTCAAATCCTGGTGTTTCATTCATCACTAGTATCAAACCTCAGTAGGAATAATAATCAGCTGGAGAACAGGTCACAGAACGATCCAGGATGTGCCTGCATGTCTTCATTTTAAAAATAAAGCCCACAGATGACCTTGATTCAGGTGGTATGAAGGTCCCAATTCAAAAAACAATATCCGCTCCTAAAATTCTATAATCAAAGTTGTTTGTCACATGCCAGAGAGTGGAACAAATAACAGATGTGCAACATATGCATGGTGTGTCATTTACTTTACTACTGACCTCTTTCATAGAACCTTTTCTCATGAACCTTATTAATATAGAGCATCCATTAACACTGTTGAAGACATATTTATTTGAAACATTTTTTTAAAATAAAGTAGATAAACAGTGTAATATTTTTCCCCCAACAAAACAACACAATGTGAAATTTTATTACTAAATACTCTGACACTAGAGGTAAATTTGTAATTCTAGAGGACTGGAATCAGTTCAAGCATTAAGAGCTTACTGCCTAAATAGTCAGTTTTGGAATCTTTGCAATGCCTGCTTATAATTTTCCCTCAGCCTATGAAACATGTTTTTGCTCATTTCACCCTTTTCAAATTTCTTTTAAAATTGTATATTTTATAATTGTATAAAATCTTCAAATGACAATGCAGAATGATTTTTTTGAAATATTTTTCTATATGTACTTCATGTAAAGAGAAAAAGAAATCATTAGTTTTTTCCTCGATGATTTTCGTAAATAATTAATAGCAGTAGACCTTAAAGTGAATTTAATTTACCATTTTTATTTCTTAAAGTTTTGCTATAATTATTAAAATTTGTGGCTATAGGTAGAGTGATCACGCATTCCACCTTCTCCAGGTTAATCGTAGTGGTGGCAGTGGCAGCCCATCCGGAATGGCTGCTGCAGGGAGACCAGCTGCTCCAGGAGAGGCACGATTGGAGCTGCATGCTGGGGAGCCACTGGGGACTGGGAACAGGTAATCCCAGCGGGAGCCCCACATCCTACTGAGTTGACTGGTCAGGAGCCCATACTCCCAGGCACAACTGCAGCCACCCAGCTGCAGCTCCAGACCTGGGCATCTCTGTGCTCTCAGGAGCCTGGAAAGGGCTCTGCCCCAACAGTCTTGGAAGTGCCTGCTCCTGCTCCCCAGCCTCTCCCTACTCCTGTGCCTGCTCCAGTGTGGAGCAAAGTTGTAGCTGAGCCCAGGTGGTATCACAACTTAGCTGTGTGTGCCTGCTTGGGGTGGCAATGACACACCAGCCCTACCACCACGTTGGTCCCCTCTGAAACTTTGGGGACCAATGAGCTCAGGGAGGGTGGTGAGGGCTGAGGGTGGCTCAGTGCCGGCCTGCAAGTGCCCCTCAGCACAGACAGCCTGGGTATCCCAGATGGCATGTTGATGGTGGTAGGAGGCAGACAGGTTCCTAGGCAGGAAGAAACAGGACTCCAGTGAAACCCTGCCTTCAAGCCAGAACAGCCAGAAGACTGGGGGCCATACTGTCAGTTCTGGGTGGAGTCCACAACCTGGGGTGAGAACTTCATTGATGCCTTTCGGCCAATCTGGGGGTGCTTTTTCCAGGTCCCCCCCATGTCCACCCATGGACCAATCAACATGCACTTCCTCATTACAAGCCCATAAAAACCCCAGATTCAGCCAGACTCAGAGGCTTATTGGGACAACTTACCTGTGGAAAGGAGCTACCCACTCTCGGTCTCCTGAGAGCTGTTCTGTCGCTCAATAAAGCTTCTCTCTGCCTTGCTCACCATCCAGTTGTCCGTGTAACATCATTCTTCCTGGACGTGGGACAAGAACTCGGAACCCACTGAACAGCAGGAGCAAAGGGAGCTGTAACATGTTCCTGGCTGGTTCACTGAGCTGTGGGTTGTGACTCACTCCTGGACTATAGGAGTGAAGACTGGCAACCTTCTGGGGGCCCAGACCTTGGGGTTCCCTGAGCCAGAGCTACTGTAACACTTTAACCCTCCCACTTTCCACCGGTGCCAGGCGGCGGCCCCACATGGCAGGAAGCACCAGTGAGGCTGAACCAGCCCAGGAGCTGCAAGAAGCCAGAACAGGGTGGTGGGATTGAAAGAGCTTTAACACAAATGGGCAGAAACACACCCCCTCAAAATATGCCCCCTGCACCCCTGCCATGGTGCTTGCCACACTGCAGGCAGTGAGAAGGAGTACAGAGCTGAGGCCCTTCTGGGGGCCCAGACCTCAGGGATCCCTGAGCCTGGACTGTGACACAATGTAACAACCTCTTAAGGACTGCAGTTCCTGGCGCCTCCCAGCTTTTGGGCACCACCATGTTCCCCAGTGCCCATAGCAGAAGCCACTTGCTGTACACCTGGTCCAGCCGCAGCCTCACAAAAAGCCAGTGTCTGTCCTGGTGCCTGGAGCTGCTCATCCCACTGCAGCCAATGTATCTGGCTGTGTGCAGTGGCCAGATCTGAGCTGACTCATGTACATATGCCTTGCCACCCTGCTCCCGGCTTGCCCTTGGCAGGCATGGGATCTGGGTCAGTATCATGAGACCAGCACAGCGTGGTGGGCTGACTGGGTGGAATGAACTCAGCGGATGCCAGCAAAACCCAAGCAGAGGCGCTGCAGGTCACAGAGGTTTCAGCTGGTGAACTGACACCCTAAGCACCCTGTGACATTCATTTATACCTATTTTTTCTGGCATATCCTATTTACTTAATGTCCCTTTTACTCTCAAAAATATATTGCTTTGGATGGTAAATAATATGTTTATCCTAATATTAGGTAAATAATATCAACTCACAAATAAATAGTATTGTCTTCAGATTCAAGAAAATCTTCACTTTTTTTGTCAGAAAAAAAATTTTTTAAAGCAACAGCTTAATTACATCTTAAAAAAAGAAATAGATGTTTCTTTCCATATAATTTTGAAAATAGTATTCTAAAGTGCAATTTTTGTAAAAATTTCATTTTTGGCAGTTTTCACACACAACCCCCATACTAGAACCCTCTAACTCTGGAAAACCAGAAAAACTAGATTTAACAAAAATAAGTTGGAAAACAATACTGAACTACCCGGTAAGAAGAACTTGAGAAGCCACTTTTCCAGGCAAAAAAGTCCAGAAAGGTAAGTCATCTTTGCCTCTACTTTTGCACCACAAGACACCTGGATTTTCCAAAATGGAAGCTGATAGGGTGTACAGAGCTGGGGGAGTCTCAGATGGCTAGAGAGACGAAAGTCAAAGCTCAGGACCCACCAAAAAGGAGGGCCAATGAAGCACTCTGGGTTTTCAGTTGGGATCCCTGAAAGGCTGCACTCTAGGAAAAGTCGTGAACCTAAACCAGATAGGAGTTTCTAAAAAGCCCAGATTTGAATCAAACTAACTTTAAGAGATATAGTAATATTCTCCTACCCAGCTGCATGTCAGAAGCAAACATAAATTCTCTCTTGTGGAAGATAAAGTCATCCAGATTCTCAAATTATCTCTGTGAATTTTTTAACCCAGTATCTAGCAATTAAAAATTAAAATTGAAAATAACCAGACATGGAAAAATGACACAATGAACATAAAATCAAGAAAATATGTAGACAATATATCCAGATATTGGATTTATCAGATATAAGCTCCAAAATGACTGTAGTAAATTCAATACATTTAATGAAAAGCTGAAGAAATTTATCAAGAAACTGAAAAGTTAAAAAATTCAAGTAGGTTTTCTAGAACTGAAAACCATAATAATGAAATTAAGACCTAAACAAAAGGGCTTAAGAATAGAAATGAGTTAGAAAATTAAAGTATGGATAATTGAAAAATAGCTAGATTGAAACATCTCCATGCTTATCTCTCAAGCTAAAATAATAAAATATATAGAAAATAGGCTTAACGCCGATGTAGGACATGGTGAAAAGTTCTAACCATATGATATATTCGAGTCCCAAAAGGAAAAGAGAGAGAAAATGAGGCTGAAGCAATCTAAAAAGTGTTAATGGTAGGAAAATTTTTTAAAGGACAAAACACTAAGCCAACTATTTAAGAAGTGCTACAAACCCTAAATAAGATAATTAAAAAAAAAAACACTTATACTGTCACAGAATTATTAAAAGTTTTAAAAAACTGAAAGCAGCCAGAAGAAAAATGACATATTTCCTTCAAAGGAGCAACAAGGCTGGGAGATGACCTCTTCACAGAAATAATGCAAGCCAGAGGATAATGGTTTCCAAAAGATGAAAGAAAATAACCCCGAATATAGAGTTCTATATCTAGTGGAATTAACCTGAAAAATAATGACAAATAAAAGACACCTTCAAATAAAAACTCAAATTTTCAAGAGCCAACTGCTCTAAGATATTAACAAGTTTGATTGTGTTGTCATATATATAACACTACAATCAGAAATGGAAGATTATGCTTTCTTTTTTCACAAGACTGTAAGCTGGAACACAAAGCATGTTTCAACAGAGTTCAGAAGATTAAAAACATACAAATAAATTATCTGAAATCAGTACAACTAAGCTCAAAAGCAACAACACAACAGTAATACTTGTTCTTGTTTGGAAATTAAGTGATGCATTGCTATAGAAGCTAATGATCAAAGGTGAATCACAATGGAAATTAGGAAGTATTTTTAACACAATGATAAAAATATTTATATCGATACTTGTGGGATTTGGATAATGCCAAATTTAAAGGGACATATACAGCTTTAAATGACTATCATAGAAAAGAAGAAAGGCTAACAATCAGTGACCTAAGTATTAATCTCAGGAGTTTTACTTGGGTTTATATTTAAAATGTATGGTTTGTTTAGTGGTTAAAAAAATAACTGATAAGCATTTAATAAAGTAAATGCCCATTTGCAATTTTTAAAAAAATCTTAATAAACTAGGAATTGAAGCAATTTTCCTTAACTCAGTAAAATGTATAACCCATATACATTTTATCATAAAATAATCCCATTTATAATTGTGTAAAAATATTCTTTAAAAATCTATCAATAATAATAGAATTTGTAAGCAAAATTAAAGAAGACCTAGTATGCATGCACACACACCACACACACAGACACACACAGAGCAAGCATATTATGATAAAATATTGAAGGCTTTTCCCTCAAGATTGAGAAAAAGACAAGATATCTGCCATCAAAAACCTTATTCAACCTTGTGGTGAACTTCCTGGTCATTGCTCTAAAGAAAAAAGGGATAAGGATTGCAAATAAAGATAAAATTAGTGTTTTTCAGAAATTGCAAGATTGTAAATTAAAAAATCCAAACAAATTCTATAGTAAAATGACTAGAATTTAGAATTTAGGAAAATTGCTAGAAACAAGGTAAATATAACAAATTAATTTTATTTTTATTTACCAATATCAAACAATTAGAAGGTAAATGCTTAAAAATGATCCCAAGTATAATCACATGAAAAATATTTTTTAATCTACCCATAATAAATAAATAAAATTTGCAAGAGAAATTAAAGAAGACCTAGTTAAATGGCAAGACATACCATATTAATGGATATAGAAAATTTCAATTTGTCAAAATGTCAAATGTCAATTCTCCCCAAATTTATAGATTTAATGCAATACAATGAGCAGGTGTGTCTGTTTGTGTTGTGTGTGTAAACTGAAAAGCTGAACCTAAAATTTATGGAAATACATGGGAAATGTTTAGAAAAATACAGAAAACAAAAGTGAAAGATATGCATTGTAAGATATCAAGACCTATAATTAAACTAGAGTAATTAAGACAATATAATACAAAGGCAAAGACCTTCAAATAGTCTGTGAAAAAGAATGGAGAATCTAGACATAGATTCAAACATAAATGGATGCTTTATTACTGTCATATGTGTTTATGATTGAAGAGTAGTGGGGAAAGAATAGTCCTATTTTTTTTTTTTTTTTTTTTTTGAGACAAAGCCTTACTCTGTCACCAGGCTGGAGTGCAGTGGCATGATCTTGGTTCACTGCAACCTCCACCTCCCAGGTTCAGGCAATTCTCCTGCCTCAGCCTCCTGAGTAGCTGGGACTGCAGGCACATGCCACCACACCCAGCTAATTTTTGTGTATTTTGTAGAAATAGGGTTTCACCATTTTGGCCAGGATGGTCTCAATCTATTGACCTTGTGATCCACCCACCTTGGCCTCCCAAAGTGCTGGGATTACAGGCTTGCACCAGAGTGTCCAACCAAAAATAGTCTTTTTATCTTATGTATTTATTTTATTTTGAGACAGAGTCTCACTCTGTTGTCCAGGCTGAAGTGCAGTGGCATGATTTTGGCTCACTGTAGCATACCTCTGGGGCTCAAGTGATCCACCTACCTCAGCCTCCTGAGTAGTTGGAACTACAGGCACATGCCACCACACCTGGCCAATTTATTTTTTTATTTTTTATTTTTGATAGAGACAGAGTCCCTATTTTGCCCAGGTTGATAATGAGTTCCTGGGCTCAAGCAATCCTCCCACCTCAGCCTACCAAAATGCTGAGATTGCAGACATGAGCCATTTTGCCTGGCTAGGATGGTCTTTTTATAAGTCATGCTAGGTCAATTGGATATGAAAAATGAAACATTATTTTTATATCATCCCATATACAAAAATTAACTCTCAAAGTAAAAACCATAAAGATTCTGAAAGATAATATAGGAGAATATATTCATGAATTTGGGGTAGTAGGAAAATTCTGAATCCAGACACAGAAAATACTACCCACCAAGGAAAAGATTTACAAACTGAACTATATTAAAATTAGAAACTTCTTTCCAACACAAAATACATTAAGAGTGTGAATAGGTAAGCAAGCCATAGAGCAAGAAAACACATTTGCAACATTTTTCACTGATACATGATTTCTATTTATCTATCTCAAAACTCTGACAAATTTTTATTTTTTTAATTAAATTTAATTTTTTTCTGAGGCAGAGTCTCGCTCTTTTGCCCAGGCTGGAGTGCAGTGGCACAATCTCAGTTCACTGCAACTTCTGCTTCCCAGATTCAAGCAATCTCGTGTCTCAGCCTCCCAAGTAGCTGGGATTACAGGTACCCACCACCATGCTTAGCTAATTTTTTCTATTTTTGGTAGAGACAGGGCTTCACCATGTTGGCCAGGCTAGTCTCAAACTCCTGACCTCAGTTGATCTGCTTGCCTTGGCCTCCCAAAGTTCTGGGATTATAGGTGTAAGCCATCACAACCAACCGAAATTAATTTTTTTTTAAAAAAAGAAGGTATATTTAAATGCTCAGTAAACTTAGGGAAAGATCAACTTCATTAATGATCAGAAAAATATAAATCAAACTTCAGAAAAGAAGCTACATCCCGATGATAATGATTAAGATAATAACAATAAAAAAGATGGTTATTACCACATGTTGTCTGGGAAGAAGGGCAAATGAAACTCTTGTGGTCTCATTGGGAGTGTAATTAGCACAACTACTTTGTAATTGAATGAATCGCTACCATAAACAACATCAATGAATCTCACAAACTTAGAATTGAGCAAAAGGAGGCAGGCACAAAAGAACTCTTACTTGTGTGATTCCTTCTATATAAAGTCCACGACCCAGCAAAACTGCTTTATGGTGTACAGTCAAGATGTGGCTACCCTCAGAAAGGAGGGGATTTGTATCTGGGATTAGACATGAAAGGGATTCAGCGATGCTGATAATGTTCTACTTCTTGATCTGGGTGGTAGTTACAGAGGAAAGTATATTTGTGCTGTGCACTTCTCTGTACGTCCATTTATAATTCAATGGAAGAGAAACAACCAGAGCCAAGAGACAGCCTATGGAACAGGAGAAAATATTCCAATACCATACATGTGTTAAGGGGTTAATATCCAAAATACATACAGAACCCAAGCAGCTCAATAGCCAGAAAACAAATAACCTAATTAAAAGTGGGTGAAGGACCTGAAAAGGCATTTCTCAAAAGAGGACATAGAAATGGCCAACAGATATGTGAAAAAATGCTTAACAGAACTAATCACCAAGGAAATGCAAATTAAAAACATGGTGAGTTATCATCTGACACCTGTTAGGATGGCTATTTTTAAAAATAAGAAAGATAAGTGTTGGCAAGGATGTGGAGGAAAGGGAACACTTGTACACTGATGGTGGGAATATCAATTAGTACAGCCATTATGGAAAACTATATGGAGATTTCTCAAAAAATTAAAAACGGAATTATCATATGAACCCACAATACCAATCCTGGTTATGTATTCAAAGAAAACGAAATCCGCATATCAAAGACCTGTCTGCACTCCCATGTTCATTGTACCATTATTCGCAGTAACAAAGCTATGGAATATGGAGTAAGCCCATGTGGCTCTAAGTGGATGAACAGATAAGGAAAATGTGGTACATACACATGATGGGAAACTATTCAACCTCAAAAAAGAAGGGAACTCTGTCATTTGCAACAATATGGATAAACCGGGAAATACTAGGTGAAATGAAGTAAGCCAGGCACGGAAATACCACATGATCTCACTTATACGTGGAATCTAACAAAGTCGAACTCATAGAAGCAGAGAGTAAAATGGTGGTTACCAGAGGCAGGGTGGTGGAAGGATGGTGGAAATGTTGGTGAAAAGATTAAAAATTTTCAGTTACACAGGAGGATAAATTTAGATCTATTGCATGACATGGTGATCAAAGTCAATGACAACATGTTATTATTATGTATATCATATACTTGAAAATTGCTAAGACAGTAGATTTCAAATTTCTCACCAAAAAAAATGATAAGTACGTAAGGTAACAGATATGTTAATTAGCTTAATTTAGCCATCTCACACTGTGTACATATATCAAAGCATCATGTTGTACACCATAAATACATACAACTTTTACTTGCCAATTAAAAAAAAAATTTAAGTGAATTGTTGGGTATACCAGAAGGTGAAATTACTTCATTAATGTAATTCCTCCAAGTGTGTGCTATATGCTAAAGTACACACTTCTCTGAATATTGAGAAAAGCTGGAGATTGCTATTACATACTGTATGTTTTCTTTTAATTCATTAAGGCCATCTTTTTTTAAATATTGTATTGTAGGCTATTAAACTGTTTACTCTTAAAGAAGTCCAGCAACAAAACAAAAAATTGTAGACTTTCTGCTGTTGGGTTAGGAAACAAAACACATAAGAAACTATCAATGCACTCACCAAACTGGAGTTAAAAGGTGTTTATTCTTTGCCCCTCCCAAACCTGCTGCTCTTGCAGTTTTGTTCCAGTGAATGGCACTGCCTCCATCTGGTTTTCAAGGAAGGACTTAGAGTTTTCTGCGATGGTGTCCCTCTTCCTCAACCTACAACATTGTTAATCCTGTCTTCCTCTCTTGTTTAAAAAAAAAATTATTTTGGCTGGGCGCAGTGGCTCACACCTGTAATCCCAGTACTTTGGGAAGCTGGGGCGAGTGAATCACAAGATCAGGAGTTCGAGACCAGCCTGGCCAACATGGTGAAACCCTGTCTCTACTAAAAGTACAAAAAATTAGCTGGTCGTGGTAGTGGGCGCCTGTAATCCCAGCTACTCGGGAGGCCAAGGCAGGAGAATCGCTTGAGCCTGTGAGGCGGAGGAGGTTGCAGTGAGCTGAGATCGCGTCACTGCACTCCAGCCCAGGCGACAGTGCAAGACTCTGTCTCAAAAAAATTTTTTTTTAATTATTTTTGAGATGGAGTCTTGCTCTGTCGCCTGGGCTGGAGTGCAGTGGCGCGATCTCAGCTCACTGCAACCTCCTCCGCCTCACAGGCTCAAGCGATTCTCCTGTCTTGGCCTCCCGAGTAGCTGGGACTACAAGTATTCACCACCACGCCAGGCTATTTTTTATTTTTATTTTTATTTTTGTATTTTTAGTAGAAATAGGATTATACCATGTTGGCCAGGCTGGTCTCAAACTCCTGACCTCAAGTGATCGGCCAACCTCAGCCTTCCAAAGTGCTGGGATTACAGGCATGAGCCAACATGCCGAGTCAATCCTGTCTTCTTATATTCTCCCTCTCAAATTCACTTACATCTCTCCATGCCCTCCACTTCATCCATAATCAGGTCACCACCATCAGCTTCAAGGAGGTTCCTGCACTAGCCTCCCACCTCCAGTCCTGCCTCTGCTATCCACTCCCCCTTGAACACATGAGCATCCACTGGCTCTTTGATGTCACCTCTGTTGAATAATTCTGTGGCTCTTCCGCCTGTGGGATGGGGTCAAAATTTCTCAACATGGCTTAGGCAATCCTTCCTGATTTCCCTTCGGCCTCCACCCTGCCCCCCACCCAGCTCAGGCTCACTGCAAATCTGGTGAACTCCTACAGTTTTCCAAAGATCCAGGCTCTGCACATGCCCTTCCTCTTTTCTGAAATAGTCTTACCTAATCATCTGAAGACCCAAGTGAGGCATGCCTCCTAGGATCTCTAGGATGTCACCCTATCCTTTGCCCACCACAGCACACATCACACTTTCTAATAACTGAGTATTTGCTTATATGGGCACAAGGATGGTGTCTGTGTGTTCATCGCTCCATACCTGTGACCAGCGCAGTGCCTGACACATGGTACCTTCTTGACACGCCATCCAATGAGCCCAGTGTTTGATAATATCTATTAAAGAAGAGCTTGGCAAGTGGAAGAATATGAATTGTGTCTCCGCACCACTCCAATTCATATGCTGATGTCCTAATCTCCCAGTAACTGAGAACGAGATATCATTTGGAAATAGGATTGTGTAGATGCAATTAGTTTCTACGAGATGAGAGTACCAGGGTGGCTTCTGTTCCAAAATGACTGGTGCCCTTATGAAAAGGGGACAGCTGGACATGGACATGAACACAGAGAGAACGCAGATGCCTTGCATAGCCCTTAGAAGTACTCAGGTCTGTACACACCTCACCTTTGGGCTTCCAGCCTCCAGATTGAAGACAGATGTCTCAGCCACTCAGTTCATGGTACTGTGCTACAGTGGTACTAGGAAACTAACACAGATTGGAAAGGGAATGATGATCAAAGGAACTTTGAAGACATTACTAGTTTTTCTTTTTGCCTTCCCCATGCAGAGCTGATGTAAGCTGCATTTTAAACCTGAGAGCCTGTGAGTACACACAGAGGCATCCACGGAAAGCCTGTTTCAGGTGTGAACAGCTGGGAGCTGGCCTGTACTTCTTCATTTCTGTGCTTTTGGGTCTACAGACTGATTTCTGTCATACTGAAGCCGTTTTCACAACGTTCACAAGAATTTTGGACAGAAATACAGTTATAATTGAGCATTAATCAGGCTGCTCTTTGACCCACTACCTTGTAACTAAAAGTCATGTAGCCCCAGATACTGACCATCACTAGATACTGACCACTCACTAGATACCCATCACTTGCAAGATACCAACCACACACATCCCCATTGTTCCCACAGATAGCATCTCTGATGTTAGAATCAGAAGGCTTTTGTTTGAGAGCTGCTTAAGTAGATCCTGAATTCTTGTAGAACAGCTGATGCCAACCAGTTTGACGAGCCCCACAGAGGAACTGAACTGGCATGAGAATACAACGCCTTCCTCTCCCAGTCCCACAACTTCACCTGTACATTTTGGCCAATCAACAATCTCCACACTTCATGCTACTCAACCCCTTAAAAACCTTCCTATGGAGAGATATTTGAAGTCTTACCCCCACCCCCACTGCCTCCTCTTTCAATGGCCCTACAATTAAACACCTTTTGCTTCTGCAACTCAGTGTCTCGGTATATTGACTTGCCACGTGTCAGGCAATGGATCTATTACAGTCCCAATATGAAGAGGCATTATTCAGACCACCAGACACTGGCCGATCAGCATTTATTGTAAATCAGTGAATGCTGATCAGCCAGTTGGTTTCCACCAGATAGTTTCAGTTGGTTTACACTTGCCAACTGAAAACGCGGGTTGAAGAAGTGGAGTTGAATTCCAGGTAAGCTGCAGTCAGGTGGGGGCAGCACACTGGAAACTGTAGGGTATGCCCAGGGCTTTACCACCGTCTCCCTTAACCTCCCCAGCATTCCTCATTATCAAAGGATAGTTTGCCTCTCGGCTACTCTGCAGTTAAAGACAAAATTCTCAAGCATCCCTATTTACAGTGGACATGATGTTGAGCTTTCTTAGTAAGGCCTGGACTGCTGATCACCTCCCTGCAGCTCCCTTAACACTACGTCAGCAGCCCCAGGCCTCCAACCCACAGCAGTACCACGTGTCCTCTGCAGGCCTGTTAACACTCCTTGCTTGCCCAGCACCTGTGGTCCAGCTTTCACCCAAGTAATCCAGCAAACTTCTGTGCCATCCAGAAGATGCAAGCATACCTTCTCCATGGCGATTTGCATGTAGACTTGGGAAAGGGCCCTCTCTTCCAAGTTCACCTTGTTTGGGCATGCTCCTGCAGCCTTGGGAACCATAGAGGGATCTTATTACAGATATTTACTTGCTTAAAAGAGCTAAATAATTACTGCTGTTTAAATCACTGTGTAGTCTCTTCTCCATCTCCTGATTGGATCCAGACTGAAACACACAGGAAACTGGGGATGACTGTATATTCATTTTTAGGTGAGAAAACTGACACTCCAGGAAATCAACAGATTTGGTAAAACCACACAGCTATAGTTATTTCTGCAACCTGAGCCCTCCCTCTGCTGCAGGGCTACCTTGCACAGCGTGCCCTGTGTGTGACCCCCGTATGGTTTCATGTTGCTCACTGATATCTGAGTATGTGACTGTTGCTTGTTAGGGGTGGGAGCCTCTTTTATTTATTTTCATCATGAAGGTGCATAATATACATCAGTTCCTCGAGAACATGACCAGGTTTCTGGGAGGAAAATAATTGCTCTTCAGGCAGAGTGGGAAGGACAAATGAGCTGGATGGTTTTCCAATTGTTTATATATCCATTCCAAATACATAATTGATGAAAATCTGCTCCCTTCTCTCCAAGTCAGTAGCAGAAGAGAAACTTCTGAGGAATAAGACACTTCGTATTCCTCATAGGAACACCCCCACCATGCTGTTGGCTTTGCTCAGCACTTTGGGTTTGGGGGTGATGGTTAATTTTCTGTGCAGCTTGTTTAGGCTATAGTGCTGAGTTGTATGGTCAAACCTGAATTTAGATGTCGCCGTGATGGTATTTTGCAGTTGTGATTAACATCCACAATCAGTTGACTTTAAGTAAAGCAGGTTACCCTCCATAACGTGGGCAGGCCCCATCTGAGCAGATGAAGGCCCTGGGAGCAAAACCGCAGGTTTCTTTAAGAGAATTCTGCCTTCAGACTGCAACACAGAAATCCTGTCTGCACTTCTAGCCTGCTGGTCTACCCTGGAGATTTGAGACTCACCAGCCCCCACAATTGCATAAGCTAATTCCTCAAAATACACCTCCTTGCCTATCTCCAAGAGATGCTGTTAGTTTGGTGGGTCCTGAGTGACATGGAGGCAGTCACCATCCAGGAGATGATCAAGCAGCCATTGCTAGTAACAGAAGCAGCTCTATCATTAAAACGCTCGGGCTGGCTAAATCTATGGGAACTTCCAGGTCACTTTCTAGTGTCACCTGGAGAGTCTACGGAGGACAAAGAGGCATGCATCCAACAGAGGATCAGCAGTTAAGCAGCTCCCTGCTGGGAAACTCAACAAGCTCAGAGTAGCCATGTTGAGGGGTTCTGGAGCCCCTGGGCTGGAGACACTTCAGGCACCCGGAGGACAGAGGTGTCCCTGGTGAGCCCAGGGACCCCAACAAAGTCCTTGACACAGAACGGAGGGAGGCAGGGGGCTGGGCAATAAAAATAAATCCCTGGGCACCTGGTACAGTGAGGCCCTGAGGTATGAAAAGTGTGACTAATCCTTGGGTCCTGGTACAGGCTTAGAAATGTCATGCCACAGCGACTTTGAAGCTGTGAAGAAATTATATTTAACAACTGGTGCCAAATCTTTAAATAAGAGTCAGCAAACTAGAGCCCACGGGCCAAATCTGGCATGCCTCTTGTACTTTATGTTCTGCCAGAATGGTTTTCATGTTTTAAAGGAAGAATACTTTGTGACATATGAACAGTCTATGAAACTCAAATTCCAGTGTTCAGAAATGACATTTTACTTGAACCCAGCCATACCCGTTCCTTTGTATATTGTCTGCGGCTGCTTTTATGCTATGACAGCAATGCTGAGTAATGGTGATAGAGACCACTTAGCCCACGCTTAAAATATTTACTGGTCTGGCCCCTTATAGAAAGAAGCTCCTGCATTAAACCATCATAAAGCACTTTGCTTTTCTGGGAGGATTATAATCAGTGCACCCAGTCATAGGACCATATAGCAATAAAATCAATAAATAAACAAGAAGCTCTTAGAAGTTTTCAACACATAAAAATTTCCAAGAAAGAAAGCAATAAAAGTATTTTTGTAAACAAACGTGGTCCCCTAACTCACAGAGGAACATGCAATGTTAAGTGAAAGTCCCAGCCCCTGTATGGAAGTGTTGTTGGGTGCTGTGAGCTTAGCAACACATGGTGATTTAATGCTGCTCTAGAAGGGATGGGTGGTTTTTAAGCACTGGTTTTAAAAGTGGCAAATCCAAGGCCAAAAGTCCAGGCATGCCTTTGCCTGTCCTCAGAGATGCCACCTTGACCTCTCCAATGAGAGGACTGTAAGAATGGTTCAGTCTAAAATCACTCCCCGCTGGAGAGATGAATACAAGTGTTGCCAGGCTCTTGACAGTTCCAAATGCAACTCTCTCCTTCTTCGTTCCAAAGTGAGGAGGCTACTACGGTGGAATTTCAGTCTGTGGAGGGAGAGAGGGTCAGTGACCAAAGGCTGTCACCCTACTCAAGTTCTGGCCTCTTCTCTGCTGTCTTTGCCCAGGGAGAACACTACTGTAATTAAGCCATGACCTTCTAGCTAAAATGAGTAGATTAATCTCCTGCAATTGCGACAGGAGTGTGTAGAGGAACCCAGGGTGTGGAGGAACCCTGAAAGTCCTCAGTACCACCCTAAAAACCATCTCTAGTTGGAAAGAACAAAACTACACTGTGTGTAATTGATACCTACAGAAGCCCCAACACCTCAGTCCTTGGTTTCTGGGCATCTCTTCTGTGTCTTACGGCCTGAGGGCTATCCCATCCTCCTGCCCATTATAGATCTGTGCACAGAATTTAAGCACATGCACAAGGAAGGTAAGAATCGAATCAGTTTTCGAATGATGCTTCAGTTTGAAAAGATGGCTCTCTTCATAAAATGTCTAAATAATCAAGGGAAAATATTATCTTAAAAAATATTCGATTGATTTTTTTGGTTACATGCCTTTGACTTTCTGGGCATGTATCATCTGATTTAAAATAACTATAACAACAGTGTCATCACAGGAAATGAGCTTGTTAGAAAATGAGCCAGCTCAGAGCTTGGCCTTATGACTAGGAAATGGCCCTCATCTCTTCTGTAGGTTATCAATCCCCTAGCTGATTGGTGGTCCCTAAGAAATGCTGTGCCTTGTGGCTTAATTATGTTTAATTATGCAGACCAATGAGTAAACTTATGCTTATGCCTCCACTGGGCAGGAGCCAAATGCCTAACATAGTGCCTGACATGTGCTTGAAGGGTGGTGGAACAAGCCACCCCAAAATAGGTCACTTTAGCAGAAGGATTCTCTTGAGCTGAAGGCACTTGAGAAACAGCAGATACAGGAAAGGCATTTTAATCACCCCCTTTCTTCCTAAAAACAAGAGACAAAACTCCCACATGAAAAATGCACTCTCTGTAATGGGAGAAAATAATCATTCTTCCATGGAGAGTCATAGCCAAGAAAATTCTGTATAATCTGACCTTGTTAAAATAGTTATCTGCCAGGCATGGTGGCTCACGCCTATAATCCCAGCACTTTGGGAGGCTGAGGCAGGTGGATCACTTGAGGTCAGGAGTTTGAGACCAGCTTTGCCAACATGATGAAACCTTATCTCTACTAAAAATACAAAAATTAGCCAGGCACAGTGGCATGTGCCTGTAATCCCAGCTACTTGGGAGGCTGAGGCAGGAGAACTGCTTGAACCCGAGAGGCGGAGGTGACACCACTGCACTCTAGCCTGGGCGACAGAGCAAGACTCTATCTCAAAAAAAAAAAAAAAATTAGTTATTCTATTCCTTTAGCCTCCCCACATAGTTGAGTCATTTGTCCACAATTACAATTCCCATTCAGTATACAATGTTCAATTCTAACCACATTCTTGGATCTTCATTTCCTTATGAGGTTTCTTGAGTCAGATAAAACTTAGATTACATTTGTTTGCTTTTCTCCAGTCAACCTATGTCAAACTCAGCCAGGGACCCTAAGAGGGTAGATGTAAAGTTTTTCCTCTCCTACGTGCTCAGTGAATAGACACTGAATGAACGTGAGGCCCAAAAGGTGTAGGTGAGAGATGGTACCTTCCAGGTTCCCCAACCTGGTGTAATGTAAGAAAACTAGGGGTCTGACACATGCCCAGGTCCCTCTCTTAGAGATTCTGGCTTAACCAGTTGTTACAAGGCCCCCCCAGGTGATGGCAAAGTGCAGCAGTGATTAAGAGGGACCTCTTTCCACATTGAATGATGAGAAAATCGAAGCCAGCGGAGCCTACATGACTTGCTGAAGCAAGTAGTTAATTAATGACAGAGGCCAAGATGGAATGCAAATGTCTCAACTCTCCTTGTCGGGAAGGAAATGGCTGAAATATCCAAGTACACCTGACAGAGTCCCAAAGGAACCTGCCACCATCAAGGTGAGGCAATCCAAAGAGGGTCTGTTCACAGGAAGATTGTTTCAATGGCGGTTGTATAGGAGAAACACACAGGACACCATGGTGTCCCGGGGCTGGTGGTGGCCACACAGTTACCACCCTAGGCTTGGAGAGACCTGGGAAGGGAGCAACTCCCTGAACCTGGAAGGAGGAAGATTAGTGTCGAGTTGGCTTGAGAGGAGCAGTAACACTCGCCTGAGGAGCTCGGGCTGCCCCAGGTGACCTTGAAGGAGAAAACAAGTAGAAAAACCCCCTGACTTCACTCTCCCCTTCCCCCATCTCTGCCATCCTCAACTTCTGCAAGGGCTCCCTCTGGACTGAACCCAATCAGAAGCCGGAGGTCATGGGCACCCTATTGATGCAGTTCACGCAGGACCCCTTCTGGGGCAGAATATGATGGGAAGAGATGAGGAGTGGATCCTAGGGGCCAATAGAAGATTCCAGCACATAAAATAATGTACTTATGAAACTTTTCAAGAATGGTCATGATGAGTATAATTCAAATTTCTTTTTGGAAGCCATTTGGCCAAACCTCTAGGCCAGTGCGCATTCATGTTCAATATCTAATGGAGACTAAAACTCTCTCCCTCCATTTCCTCCACGGTTGTCACTTCTTACCTCTCACCCAGGTTCTTATTGTATGCACAGTTTTCCACTTGATTGAGGTGGCCCTTGATCATGATCCCAAGAATATTTATAGGAAAGAGCATGGGACAATGGACTCACAGATTGGAGCCTAGATGTCCTATGGGCAAGCAGCAGCCTGCTGAATCAATTTCCATGACTTTGAAATGGGAGGACAGAGTTGCTGTGCTACCTTCTCATGGGCACGTTATGAGGCCTAAGCAAGGTGCTTTAAAAAGCCTTCTGGAAAACAAGGGCAAAGTTACCATGAATGCACCACTGGGGAAGAAGTTTTCCTCTACAATGAAAGGTCTTGCTGCTAGCTTATTCTATGTAACCAATGGTTGTAAGAAGCACAGACCCGTAAGCTCTGCCCTTGAAATCTTAACTCATTCAACCTCACAACCCACAAATGAGGCAGGCCACGTTAATTGCAGTTGATGGACAAGAAGGTGAGTCCTGACGGGCTGAGTAACTTGAGTGACCACAGGAAGTCTGACTGCTGGGATGCAACATGGCACAACTCCAAGCCCTTCTCCTTCGTCTGCTGGTGTAGTCAGCCTGGAAAGGGGGTCCTGAGAATGAGGGAACACACGTGAGTGCTAAGGACAGGGGGCATGGAGTGGCCAATTGGTAACTATTTGTTACTAACTTTCCTGTTTGTTATAACTTCTGAACTACACTGACAAACTTGGGTACACCTGGCCAGCGGCAAAATACCCCTCACTCAGATTCCATCACAACCCTGTAGTGATGGAGTGATGTCAGCCCTGTTCTAAAGAACTGAAGCTCACTTCAGGGCAGGTGGAGAGAAGTGGAGCTCTCCTCGTGTTTAAAAAGGTGGCAGGCTTTTCTTCTTCACTGGAAAAGTCACGGGAATTTGTGCTTAATCAGCAAAATGCGGCTTGTCAGGACATTGAGTTTTGCTTCACCTACCACCTAAATGTGCTTCCTTAGCTACGTGGACTTTCCTCTTCCTGTCTTCCACGTTAGTTCCCTTTGCTTAACAAGGTGGGAACTCCTCACGGGTTGGACATTTTGTTTCTAATACATCTGATCCAAAACACTACCAAAGACATTGGATGGGTGTGCAGTGTGTTTCCTATTATCTCGCTTCAATTGCATGTGAGTTTCCTTCTTGAATATACACATTCTAGACAGGCCCCAGGAATCCCTCATCCTCAAATAAACCATGCATGTCTTTCAGGGGCTGGGCTGTGGCTCCAGTTGAAACTGAGTCTGAATTCTGGCTTGGAGACTGCTCTCAGCCCTGAGGGCTTCAGCCACTCACTGAACCTCCCCGAATTCCAGGACCAGAGCCTGAGTGGTTATGGCTGAAGATAATTCATGGAAAGCACTTAGCACAGCCCCTGCCTGCAGAATGCCGTTAAAACTATGCCATCATTTCCCTTCCTTAGCCTTCTCTCCCTTCCTATTTTGCTCCTCTTGTTATTCGTACAGTCTCTCAAAATAGAAGAGGCTCATAAAATGTTGAGGTGATCCTGATCATTGTCCTAAACCTCTATCAGCCCATGCAATACCCTGAATATTTTCCCCTACTTTTCCCCAAATTCAGATGAGTTCCTGCCAGTTTCCCACACCAGCCAGGGTGCCATCTCCTGGTCATCTTGGGAAGATACACGTGTATTATCACTAAGCCTTTCTAGCCACAACAAGCAAATGTTAAATTCCATTATAATTACCACATACTTTTAAAAGAAAGTATCTTGGCATCTTTGTTTAACTTACCACAGTACTGGGGATGAGAGATAAAATTTATAATTTGTCTATTTTATAAAATGACTTCTATCTGAAGAGCTGAGCTTTTTAAAAGTGAGTAAAATGTAGAAAAGTAACAAATGCTAAGAGTCTGTGTAATTAATGTTTCAGGTGGAGTAAGTACATTAGCGATACAAAATGAGGTTTAATGAGGTTCTTTTACACCCCAATCCTTCCTGCTCCCCAAAGCAAAGCAGAAAGGTTAGGACCTGAGCGGTCTTTGTTCACAGTGGCACTGTTGTCTCCCACGCAATGCATTTCCTCCAAGCAGCAGGTGGAGCATGTGAAGGAAACCCACTCACCATTCGCCCCCTTGCCAATCACTGCTTTTGCTTCTCAGGAAAAATTTGGTCCTGCTGTTCAAACACAGCAACTTCTGGATGCTGGGGAACCACTGGTGACCACTGAGCAAAACTGTTTCCCTGCGAAGCACCAAGGGGACGTGTCCCTTCCCAGGGGAGAAGACTTCAGCAGGCAGAGCAGGGTACAAGTCAGGGATGGAGAAAGAAAACGCCTCCAGCAACACTAAGTCGCTGCCGGGTTGTAAGGGAAATGACTCATCAGATAAAAAATTCAAAGTCCTCACTGTGCTGCTGAGGTGGAGCGGGTTTTGCAAGTGACACAGCCAAGAAGCTGCATCAGGCACACCTGTGAAGTCAGCTGGTGAAGCAGAGGCAGGGAGTTGAGAAACTCACTATCACTGCCATCCACAGGAAATGCAGGACTGCTGCCTGCCAGCCTGCCTGCCTGCCGTTTCCGCTCCAGACGCCCCGCCCTCGCTTCCCACAGCTTGCAAAATAGCTAAAAAGTATAGCTAGACTAGTTGCTTAAAATACAGATGAGCGGAGGTTATTTGGGTTCTCAAGTCCCTTTTTAAAAACATATTCCTTAACATCCAGCCTACCACACCGTGTTGGTGAATGCATGACTCCGTGATACAGTGAACAGAGACGCTTTCTCTCTTGCATGCAAATAGTGAAGACTCTATGACCAGGCAACTCATGAACAGATAGCTATTCATAAACAACTGCTGTCATCTAAGCCTCAACATTTTGATAAAATGCTCCCAGCTTTTAGCTATCTTATTTGTAGTCATTTCTAAAGCAAGTTACTTCATTGGATTCAATGTAAACAGCCATTTCGGCAGTAACTTATGTTAGCTGTTATATCAAGAAACTGTTACTTGACAAAGCAAGACTTTCTACGCGCATTTTCAATAGAATTTTTGTCTATGTGTACGTTTAGTGACTGAGGCTAGTTTTTGGTTCCACTTACTTGAAATTTTTTTCTAGGGTAAACATTCTCTTCTGGCTGTAGGTCCTTGCATCTGTTCCCACCTGCCACGTGTTCACAGGGACCGTCCACTTTGCTTCCCCAGCCTGGACCTTCCCCCTGAGCTCTGGAGCCATCTGCATGTCAAACTGCCTACTCAGCATCATTGCTTAGATTTGCAAACTCAACATACATCCATTTCCATGATTTTTCCTCCCCATCTTGCCCTTTCCCTGCCCTCTCACCACCACTACTGCCTCTACCCTACAAACACACCAAACTCGCATTTGCTATTCCACCATGGGTTTTTTGCACAAGCCATAAATACCTAGCAACTGTACTGAGCTCCACCCTGTTTTACAGCTCCGTGTTCAACTCATTTCAACACCTGTTCACTTTAATTTGAAGTTGATTCATCCTTCTCCAGCTTCTCAACCTTCACCCTAATCCTATCTATCATTTCTTTGTTTTTAAATATAATTTTAACTTTTAGTGTGTATTTTAATTGGTAATATAAAGGTACCAAAACCTAAATTCAAACAGTATAGAATAGTATGCAGTGAGAAGTAAACCTCCTTCCCCATCCTAGCACCCTGGCCAGCCTGGGACTCTTCCCCCAGACAACTTGTCTGACCAAGTTCTTAAGTGTCTTCCCAGCAATGGACTAATATATCCAATTACTTTATTATGCATCTTGGTCTTTTAAAGAATTTATCTTGCTGTTCATTCCATAAAGATTACAAGCTTCTTTATTCTTTAAATGGTTGACATTATCCTATTATAGTAATAAACTGCAATTTATTTAGTCTTTTGTTGATAGACATTTAGGTTAGCGTCAATTTTTTTTACATCTACAAAATAAATTCCTATGAGTTACCACAGTATAGGCAAGGCTACCATCATTTCTCCTGGAAGTAAGAGCTTTCTTTTTTTTTTTTTTTTTTTTTTTTTGGGAACGGGGTTTTGCACTTGTTACCCAGGGTGGAGTGCAATGGGGCGATCTCGGCTCACCGCAACCTCCGCCTCCTGGGTTCAGGCAATTCTCCTGCCTCAGCCTCCTGAGTAGCTGGGATTACAGGCACGCACCACCATGCCAAGCTAATTTTTTGTATTTTTAGTAGAGACGGGGTTTCACCATGTTGACCAGGATGGTCTCGATCTCTTGACCTCGTGATCCACCCGCCTCGGCCTCCCAAAGTGCTGGGATTACAGGCTTGAGCCACCGCGCCCGGCCCAGTAAGAGCTTTCTAATTGGTGTTTCCTCATGTACTCTCGACCTGGGTAATCCTTCCTCTACTCTGCAACCTGAGTGATCATTTTTCCACATGGGTATCCAGTTGTACCAACACCATTTGTTGAAAAAAGACAATCTTTTCCTTCATTGAATTACTTTACATCTTTGTGAAAAAAATCTATTGACTTATCTGTCTCTTTTTATGTGTGTGTGTGTGTGTGTGTGTGTGTATATATATATATATATATATGTATGTGTGTGTATATATATGTGTATGTATATATACATATATATATATTTATATTTAGGTATCTTTCTTTATATCGACCTGTTTACCCATTCATCCATCCTTCCATCCATCCGTATATAAACTATTTTGTTACATTGATCTATATGTTTATCCACAGACACATTTCACACAGTCTTGATTACTGTTTTTGCTTTCCTGGGTCTTTCCCATTTCCATTTAATTTTAGAGTTAGCTTGTCAATTTCTATCAAAACAACTCAAAAAACAACAAAGAAAAACAAACCAACAAAATACAACAAAAAGCCCTGCTGGGATGTTGACTGGAATCGTGGTGAATATATACAGATCAATTTGACAACTGGGGAAAATCAATCTGGGGAGATGCATATCTTAATCATATCGAGTCTTTCCATCCACAACTTAATATATTTATCTTTCTATATAGGTGTTCTTTAGTTTCCCACATCAGTATTTTATAGTTTTTAGTGTAAATGTTTTGCATATTTTTAATTAAATTCATCTCTAAGTATTTAAGATTTTCTGATGCTCTTGTAAATGGTATTTTAAAATGTTTTCTTT
This sequence comes from Sapajus apella, assembly GCF_009761245.1. NCBI lineage: Eukaryota > Metazoa > Chordata > Mammalia > Primates > Cebidae > Sapajus > Sapajus apella. The sequence continues at coordinate 25,348 of NW_022437074.1, forward strand.
TTCCAATTGTTGGTGTATATGGAGATAAAATTAATTTTATGCATTCGTCATATAAACTCTCAGCAAACCACGAATACAAGGGAAATTTCTTAGTTCAGTAAGAGGCATCTGTGAAAAACCTACAGCTGTCATCATACTTAATGGTGTGAGACTAAATGTTCTCTCACCATTAAGATTAGAACAACATAAGGATATTTTATCTCAGCATTCCTATTCAACTTTTTTTTTTGAGATGGAGTTTTGCTCTTTTTGCCAAGGCTGGAGTGCAATGGCGCAATCTTGGCTCACTGCAACCTCCGCCTCCCGGGTTCAAGCAATTCTCCTGCCTCAGCCTCCTGAGTAGCTGGGATTACAGGCACCTGCCACCATGCCCAGCTAATTTTTGTATTTTTAGTAGAGACAGGGTTTCACCATGTTGGCCAAGTTCTTCTTCAACTCCCGACCTCAGGTGATCTGCCCACCTCAGCCTCCCAAAGTACTGAGATTCCAGGTGTGAGCCACCATGCCAGGCCCCTATTCAACTTCTTACTGGAAGTTCTAGACAGTGTAGTAAGCCAAGAAAAAAAAATACAGATTAGAAAGGAAGAAATTTAAAAGTCTCTGTTTGGGTATGACATAATTATTTTTCTAGAAAATCCCTAAGAATCTAGGAAAAGATTTTTCTATAATTAGAAATTATATATATTATATATACTGCATAGCTATAACTAGGTAAGCAGGGTCACAGGATGCAGTGTTGATATATAAGAGTGAAGTATATTTCTGTATACCAACAATGAACAATTGGATCTTGAAATTTTAAAAATATTTACAATAACATCAATAGAAATAAAAGATTTAGGTATAAGGAAGAGAGCCCTCACCATCAACCAAATTTGCCGGCACCTTGATTTTGGACTTCCCAGAGTTCAGAACTATAAGAAATAAATTTCTGCGGTATTAAGCCAAAAGTAAAAAGATTTAGGTGTAAGTCTAACAAATTGTGCACAGGATCAGTATGCTTAACTACGAAACACTAAGGAGAAATTAAAGGAGACCTAAATAAATGGAGAAATACATCATGTTCATGGATTGGAAGACTTAATATGGTTAAATGTCAATTCTATCCAATTTGATGTGGAGATTCAATATAAATTTAATCAAAATCCCAGTAAGCTTTTGAATCAATAAGAATCAGTAAGTGATTCTAAAATTTATATGAAAAGGCACAAGAACTGTTTGGAAAGACCAGACAATGTAGTTAACTGATTTTAGACAAAGATTTTAAGATAATTCAATGGAGGATTACCAATAGTAATTTCAGCAAAGGATTAAAAAAAGAGAAGCTTAATATACACCTCAGAACTTTTTCAATATTAGCTCATGGATTATGACCTAAATATTAAATGTAAAACTCAAAAAAATGCAAAAGAAAATGTAGAACAAAGTCTGCATAACCTAGAGGTTAGCAAAGAATGTTTAGATATGACTTCAAAAGATAAATTTAATTTGATCAGGTTGGGGTGCGGTGGCTCATGCCTGTAATCCCAGCACTTTGGGAGGCTGAGATGGGTGGATCACCTGAGGTCAGGAGTTCAAGACTAGCCTAACCAACATGGCAAAATCCTGTCTCTGCTAAAAAAAAAAAAAAAATATATATATATATATATATACACACACATATATATATATACAAAAAATTAGCTGGTCATGGTGGCGGATGCCTATAATCCCAGCTACTCGGATGGCTGAGGCAGGAGAATCGCTTGAACCTGGGGCCTGGGGGCAGAGGTTGCAGTGAGCCGAGGTCGCACCACTGCACTCCAGCCTGGGTGAAAGAGTGAAACTCTGTCTCAAAATAAATTAAAAATAGTAATAATAAATAATAAAAATAATTTGATCAAACTTAAATGTTTTGCTCTGTGAAAGATACACAGAAATACAAAGAGAATAAAAAGATACACAGAGAATGAAGACAAGCCAAAAACTAGCAGGATATGTTTGCAAGTCACATATCTAATAAAGAACTTGTGTATAGAATATATAAGGAACACTCAAAACTCAATAAGGAAACAAACCACTCATTTCTTTAAAAAAATGGGCAAAGAATCTGAACACACACTTACTGAATGAAGACATGAGGATGGCAAAAAAAATCCAAGCGTGTGAAAAGATAGGAAATCCTAAGCATATGAACAGGTACTCAACAATACTAGTCATTAGGAAAATGCAAATTAGAACTACAAACTTTACATGCAAAACACAAGCTTGGGAATAAAATTATCATGAATTTCAAGATGACAACAGCAGAGCATCAAACCAAGTTGGGGTGGGCCCTCTGAACACCTGGCCCCGTGTGACTGCATAGGTCACCTGCCTGTAAAACCAGCCAACACAATTTGTGCAGACAAAGAAAAATGGCAGAGTTGAAGCTTACTACTTTCGGCAGGCAAGCCCAAAGTTACTGACAACCTTTATATTCATAATGATAATATCTAAAGCAAAATCAATGTTGGTTTGATGTCAAGGTGGCTGATAACTTGTTATTCCCAATTTGTTTCATGATATAAAATTTTCTCAAAGCATTTTCTAAAAGGAGACACAATCAGCAGCAAAAATGTAAACACATTCCACTCTATTCTCTTCTTGCCTAATTTTACTACACGATAAGTGCCTTAAATAGCAAGATGATACAGCTTATCATAAAAATAGAATGGGCTTATATAATTACCTTTTCTCTGGTCTGAAGTTTAAAATCTTACTTGGGCATATTGTACCAAATTGTTGAAAATAATGTCTTCTTCTAAAGAAAAATATAAACGCACTTGGTCAGCATAGTACAAATGGCTTTTTAAAAAGTTGCAGATCTTAGAGGGTCATCTTGGTTCCAGGAAAAATAAGGACTTTTTATAAGGCAAAATCATTCCTGTTAACCGGGCGGGGGGGGGGAATTGTTATCCAATGACATTTAGTGGGAATTGGGAAAATTCTTATTTCCTCCTGCCAAATGCTGTTGACAGAACGATAACAAAAGAGTAAAAGCATGTTTGTGAAGATTATGTGAGAATTTCCAGTAGCTGGTATCTGAAAATTGCTCTGGTCAATCGCAGAAACTGCTTTAAAAAGGAAGAAAAACACCTTTCAGGGATGAAGCTATCATACCAAAGATTTGGAACATCTTATTCCTCAGTTAGATGAATGAGGGGCTTTCTTTCCTCCACCAGGAAACGCAATTCATTCCAGGGACCACTCAGAAAAATTCATGATAAGGAGTTGAAGTTTCTGTCTGTCTAAAATGCTACTGTTTTGTTAGTTTCTTGCCAGAAGTTGTCTTGTAAAATATAGCTAATTGAGTGTTTGTGTACCTATGATTCAGAGCTGAAATATGACAGGAAGGTGGTTTTATTTTATTTTATTTTATTATTGTTATTTTTGAGTTGGAGTCTCACTGTCTGTCACCCAAGCTGGAGTATAATCTCAGCTCACTGCAATCTCTTCCTCCTGGGTTCAAGTGATTCTTGTGTCCCAGTCTCACATATAGCTGGGACTACAGGTGCTCGTCACCATGCATGGCTATTTTTCTTTGTATTTTTAGTAGAGGCGGGGTTTCCCCATATTGGCCAGGCTGGTCTTGAACTTCTGACATCAGGTGATCTGTCCGCCTCAGCTTCCCAAAGTGCTAGGATTACAGGCTGTGAGCCACCATGCCTGGCCGGAAGGTAGGTTTTCATGCTCTAGATCATTACAGGTCTTGCTAAAGGCCTAGAGGAAATAGGAAGGCAGAATAACTTTTACAAAAATTATCAGTGAAGCTCTGCACTGTCATTCAAGAAGTTGGATCAGGTAGACTTCAGGTGGACAACAGCATCTTGAGCCAAAGTTGGCTCCAGGTACAACTGCTTCTGTTGGTAAGTCCTTCCAACTGATTGGAGCCCAGCTGTTCTCATCATGGGCTGGGCACAAAGGGAAGGGGTCCATCTGTGCTTGTCCCTGGGTGAATATATTTAGTCAAAATGAATACAGGTCTCTCCTGTAATATTAGATTTTATTTTCCTGGCCACGAAGTTTTCCAGACAGATACCTGGTGGTGTACTTTTTAGAACAATCACATTTGGATTTTAGAGGTATATTGACAAAAACACCAATGTTTTTATGTCTCCATTTCACTAACATTTATAGAGTTTTCCATATATGAGCATATAGAGGAAATAGAATAGAAAAAGGAATAATAAACTGAACTAGGTAAAGATGCCTTTATCTATGACCTTACAGTATAATACAGGAGATAACACATGTGTGTGAATAAATATGACAAAGCAAGTAGTAAGGGTTATAAAGCAGGCAACGCGAGACACTGTCATTTTTCAGGACAGCACAAGATTACTTCTGGCTAAGGCGATCTAAAAGGAAAGCCCAGCCAATGTTGTAGCAGGGTGTCAAGGATGGAGCCATGTGAAACTTTGTGTAGAGACCGTAAGAACAAGGCAGATATTTCGGAATTTCAACACTCGTGTTGGAAATGGCAGGTTCATCTTGTGGAGCTATACAGTCAGGTCTTAGCAAAAGAACTTGCAGAGGTTGAAGGTAGATTGTAGAAAATTTAGATACCTGACTAAGGCAGGAGCCACTGAAGCTTTTGAACTTGAAAGTGACTTGATCTTGCAATCATCAGGAAAATAATTCTGCAAGGGAGTGCAAGGTAGATAAAACTTGAGAGAGAGGGGAACAGGGGAGACCAGCTGAGGGTTACCAGAAATGTCTAGGTAAGAGACAGCAAGACTCTGAACTAGTACGGAGGGATGAAGATGGAGAAGAATGGGCAGTTGTTGGGTTTGGGGAACAAGAGATGCAGTGACGTCAGCATTGAAGATGACGGTCCCTTACATTCCTTTGCCATTTTGCAGGTGAGAGAAGGGTCCAGTCCGTTCAGAGTCCCACACAAGGGGAGGTGGCTTCCTGAACGCTATTTCCCACCATGTGTGTTTGTTTCTCTAAACTCCACTACTCTGTCTTTTCCAGCGGTGTGACATTTTAGGGAATTACTAGCGATCACTTTATTTTCTCATTTTCCCAAGTTTGTGGACAGGGTAACTGACCTGATCTTATTGAACTGAAAACTTTGGAGAGTATGAAACACTAGTTGCTAGAGTTCCTCATCTGGTAATACGTTTGGTATGTATAAATTTAGACTTTGAAGTAGTAGAAGAGAGAAGTTCTGCAGACCAAAACCTTTTTGCAGCCTATGATTTTCCATTTAAGAAGGCTATGTGGAGATTTCCTGGCCCAACTATGCCAACTATGGGAGGGCAATGGTGACTCTACCTCACGATCTTAGTTACTGGGATTGACCTGACGTCGCTGTTTCCCAGGGTGTGTTATAAAGATGGGGAGAAAAGTTTTCTAAATCAAATATATTTGAGAAATGCTAGATTGAATAACATAAGCAGATTGCTTTACTATGGGATTTTTCAGTCTTCAGGACAGCAGTGTACACTATACATCTCTAAGGGAGCACTGTGTACTATTCTTCCCAAATGTAGTTAGTTGATTAAAATCCATATTTCATGCATGATCTCAGTCCAGCGTTCTTAGTAAGCACCTACTCACTACTCACAGTGACCTCACAACGCCTGGCAGGATGACCCCACAGATATACTTGAATCTGGACCTACATACCCAGAACTGATAAATCCAGCCACTTCCTGAGTTCAGGGCTGAGGGGCTGAAACAAAGGCCCCCTTTCTACCAGTACAGTGTCTGTCCCTTAGTGCTTGACATTGAGTGCTGTTCAGTCTTGACTGAGTACGCTCATTGCATATGGGGCCACAGGAAGGGTCATGAGGGCTGGATTTGAAGCCTGGAGGCCTAAATTGGCAGCCTTAAGGGGCCTTTTACTAGCGTCCTGACCTTAGGCAAGCTGCCTAATCTTTTTGAGTCTCCTCTGCAAAAATGAGGATAAAATGTCACTTTATCGTGTAAAAATTATCAACTACTTTCTCGATGCTAGGCATTGCTCTAGATGAGGGGACAGAATGGTTGCTCAGCCCAGGGCCTTAAACCTTCCTTGGCAAACCCCTCCGCCTGGGGCAGTGGGTCCTTTGGGTTCAGATTAAGTTCCATCTGTCCCCAAATAACTCGCAACTGAGTGAGCAGGAGCCTCCTTGCTCCTGAGCTCTACGAGTTCCTTGGCTCACACCAGGATCCTCTGGTCCCTTCCGCTCCCTTCCTTCACTATTGGAGAGACGGGGTGCAGCATCTGAACCTCACATAAGAATTAGCTCTCAGGCTCACTGCAGGGTTCATGGGTTCCCTGGTCCTAGTTATGTTCATAATAGCTCATGAGTTTTTCACAATTTGGTCACGAGGGAATGCTAACCGCCAAAGTTGGAAAACCAACAATTTGAGGCCAAACAAAAGCCCGAGGTGAGGGCGCGGTTTGGCTGCAGCACCATGGGAATTTCCAAAGGCAGAACTTGGCTGTTTTATCTCGTCCCATCTCCCCATGGAATTAAAAACTCATGAATCAAAGCTCTTCTCCAGAAATGTGCTACAGGAATGACAGCATTTCCCCTGATAAGTCTTTTAGACATTAAAGTGGCTCCACATTAAGGCTGAGGCTCAGCGGGAGGACTGAAATGTGGAGTTGAAAATGTCTCTTTCACAGAGCGGGATCAAGGCATGGAAGGGAGACAGGATCCTGGGAAGTAGCCAGCACTGGTGGGAACATGGTTCCTGCAGAGATGGGGAGGACACCCTGGCCCCGCATGCGCCGTCCACCCCACAGCTCCTTCTCAGGAAGCGACCCTCTAAGTTTACAAAATTAAGGTCTGATGTTTCCCTCACTAAATCTGCACCACAGCACTTCAACCCCTCTGTATTCCCCGATGGGGAAACCAAGGTTCTGAGCGACAACGCCATTTGCCTAAGGATGTATGACACCCTAATGGTACATTAGAAAACTTGGTCTATAAAGTGACACTTATTTATACTGACTGTGCCACCTGTATCAGGAAACAGGAAACAGATGGCACACTCAAAATAGATAAAGCGAGGAGATTTCTTTGTGCAGAGGCTACTGACAAGCTGTGGGAGAGTGCAGTGCGGGCTTGGTGGCAGCCAAGCTGTTAGCCCCTGGGAAGGAAAGGCGAGAAAGTGGGTGCCAAGCCCAGGAAAGGGCTGTGCACAGCACCCTCTGTAGATCCGGGACACAGCCCTCTCCAGGCGTTCCTGTGGGACAGAGTCACTGGGATGGCTGCCCTGCCCTTGTCCTCTCCCCTCACTCCCTCTCACTCCTGCCAGATTGATCCCAACCAGAAGCGGGGGGCATGGGAACCCTTGATGTGGTTCCTGCAGGTCAGCCTCAGGGCAGAGAGCAGGGAGAAGGGACACGGATCCGATGAACTCCGACTGAAAAAGTAACACTGTGCCGGCCACTCATGAGTCTGGGATAATAGAAATAGACGAAGACAGCTGGAACATGACTCATGTTCTTCCCAAGGACATGCTGAAGCTGGGACATGTCAGAATGACTACTGCTTTCTCATTCACAGAAATATCGTGTTCTCTCAAGTCATAGACTGTCGAAAACTCTGCCGTCTGCAGTTGTAAAAGTAAGCAGCAGCATCCCACGTTTGGATGGAAGTCACTCTGATACAGCGAAGCTGCTTCAATTTCCACTCCAGCTGTAGTTTCAGATGAAGGAATTCTAGGCACAAAATGCCACATCCATTTTAATGTCATGATTTCCAAAAAGCAGGCTCTCCACCCACTCCACCATCCAGGCCTGAGGCTGGCCCATTGTATTAGTCCGTTCTCATGTTGCTGATAAAGACACACCTGAGACTGGGTAATTTATGAAGAAAAAGAGGTTTATTGGACTCACAGTTCCACGTGGATGGGGAGCCCTCACAATCATGGCGGAAGGTAAAAGGCACATCTTACATGGCAGCTGACAAGAGAGAGAATGAGAACCAAGCAAAAAGGGAAACCCCTTATAAAACCATCAGATCCCATGAGACTTATTCACTACCACGAGAACAGTATGGGGGAAACCGCACCCATGATTCTATTATCTCCCACCAGGTCCCTCCCACAACAGGAAGGAATTATGGGAACTACAATTCAAGATGAAATTTGGATGGAGATACAGCCAAACCATATCAACCACCAACACCCAGCACTGCTTTGTTTCAGCTTATAAAATCATGGCTGCATTGAAATTTCACCCAAACTCCAGTCTTCCCCAAGTCCTATAATAGTTCCCTCTCTCTCTCTTTTTTTCCTTTTTTTGGTGAGACAGGGTCTTGCTCTGTTGTTCAGAGTGGAGTGCAGTGGGTGATCATGGCTCCCTGCAGTCTCAAACTCCTGGCTCCAGCGATCCTCCTGATTCAGCCTCCTGAGTAGCTGGGACTACAGATATGCGCCACCATGCCCTGTTGATTTTCTTTCTTTCTTTTTTGTAGAGATGGGGATCTCCCTATGTTGTCCAGGCTGGGCTTGAATGCTCAGCCTCAAGCAATCCTCAGCCTCTCAAAGTGCTGAGATTGCAGGCACAGTAACTCTACCTTGTCCCTTTTTGGTGAATACCCCAAAACTGTGGTGTGCGCCGTTCCTCACCGCTCCAAGTCAATAACCCTGACCTGATCAGACTCCATGTGTGCCCCTGGTGTTTGGGCTTGGGCAAGGATCAATGGAGAAATCGGCCTACTCTTCCTTCCCCCTTAAACTAGAGTGTAATGTGATGTCCACTTTCTATCAACGACTGTATTGGTGTTTACGAGCCTCTCTCAAGCTTTCAGGAAAGAGCATGGGTTTCAATCCTAGTAGGTAACCTGTTTTTCCACACAGGAAATGTTTAGCAATTTTCTCTCTTCCTTTTGAATTTTCTCTTTGTTCAGTTCTCTGTAATTTTTTCCCCTTCTATTCTTCTGGGCATTTTGTGAGCCCTTTTGAATGGAGGTTGGACCTCTTCCACCTCCGTGCCTCCAGGGGAGGACTTTGCACTTTTCTACCACAAGTACTTTACAGGGAGAGACGGGGCAGGCTGCGCCACAGGGTGTGGGGGGCCCCTGCCCTGGCAGGTGTGAGGGCAGCTGAGAGATGGGTTGGGTTTTCTGGTTCCCTTGAGGGGAGCTCTCAGTTGCTTTTCTGATTCAGAAATGGAGCAGCAGTCCCCTCCATGCATACCTTCTTCAGCAGGGCCTCTCTGCCTGGAGCAGTGGGTCACTTAGGTTCAGATTAAGGGCCCACCTGCTCCTGAGGTCTAAGAGCCACCTGGCCCTAAGCCAGGGCCCTCAGCTCCCCTCCCCTCCCTTCCCTCACTGTCAGGGAGAAGGGGTGCAGCACTTGAACCCCACATGGATGTTGCCTATCAGGCTCACTGCAGGGTTCACGTTGGTGTGCTGAGTTTTGTGTACCCCCCACCCCCACTCCCACCCTCCACTCCTCACCGCGGAGTACTGCACCTGTCACCATCCTGCCTCAGGACTAGACTTCATATTTCTTCAGAAATTGGCGGGATCTTAACTCTTAAGCTCTCAAATTGGGTGCTTCTTTCCAGTGGCCACTGTCACAGGATCCCTGAGAACCTCACGTTCAGACCTATGCCAGGCTGAAAGGGGAGGCACCACAACAGTCATCCAAGTGTTGATTCTGTCATGGGGTTTAAGCCCAGCTGACAGCACAGCCAGGTGACAGGCTGGGGGAGCTTGGCTTTGGGCTTGGGTGTAGCAGAGGGGAACGTTGCTTCTTATCTGCCCCTTGCTGGCTCTACCAGTGGGGATTGCTGGGCAGCCCAAACCCCACAAATGAGGAGTGGAGACAGCGCTGCTTTGGCGTGGCCTGCAAAAGTGGGTCACGAAGCCCATGCATCAGCCTCTGACTGCTACTGTTTGAATGAAGACTTCCCAATGTGTCTAATAAGGTTCTGTTAAAACCTCCGGGCTCTTGCTGGGGTAGTCGAGTGGCATTTGACTTCTTAAATTTGTTCATTTATTTACTTCTAACTGTGGTAAATGAAAATGATGTAAAATTGGCCATTTTAACCGTTTGAGGTGTACAATTTAGTGGCACTAAGCACATTCACACGGGTGTGCAGCCATCTTCAACATCTGGCTCCCGCACTCTTCAGCCTCCCAAATGAAAACTCCACCGGCTCAGCAGCTCCCCACTTCTCTCTCCTGCTGGCCTGACAACCCCCATTCTACTGTCTGCTCTGTGAACTTGACCACTCTAGTAACTCATGTGGGTAAGATCATGCAGTGTCTGTGCTTCCATAACTGGCATTTTACACTGAATACAGTGACCTCAGGTTCTCTTCATGTCACCGCACGTGTCAGACTCTCCTTCCTCTTTAAGGCTGAGTAGTATTTCACTGTATGGACATGAGCCACGTTTGCCCATCCATGCATCCACGAACACTTCTGCTGCTGCCACTCGCGGGCTGTTGTGAACACAGGTGTGTGGGTGCCTCTCAGTGGCATACATTTTGACTCCTGCCAATCAAAGGGATTCAATAGACATCTTCTTACGTCTATTGAACAGAATGGACCTGAGCAAGAAGCTCATGAATCATCCAATCTCCCCATAGCCCTGGGGTCACAAAACTGTGAGAGGAGGAGGCCTGGGGACCTCTGTAAATCAGGGATGATAGTTCAAGTTTGTGGGGAAAATCCTAACTGTGTGGCTGGCTCTTTAGACAATTAAATAAGCAAGCATCCCCCATTCCCCCACTCCCCATGGAAAATAGAGTACGCCTGTTCTAGAGATTTAGACTTCTTGGAACTTCTGCATCAGCCAGCAGTGCCATCCCTGAAACTGTGAGAGAAAAGTGCTCTTCATTTGTCCACGTGCCCGTGGTTATTCTTAGTGGGAAGCAGCGAGCCCGGTTCTACTTCAATGTTTGTTTCCTCCCGCAAATGTTGCAGGGGGTCTCGCGTCGTCCTGAAGACCCTGCAGTGGAGTTTCCGTTGCCTACCTGGTCCTCAGTTCACTCACGAGCCCTCTCGGCAGCCTGCACAACACCATGTGGATTCACGACAGTTCTCCCGGTCCCTAAGGAGGATGTTTGTGCATTAGGAGAAGGTGTGCACCCTCCTTGTCAAGGGTCCATCTCTCTCCCTCGGCCACTGTTGGCAGCTCCCAAGATTCTCCCACCTCTACCAGAGGAGGAGAGCAGGACAGGACTGGGGCTCGGAGCACAGCCTCTGTGGCAGACCCATGTGTGACCCGCCCCACACCACTCCAGTGGAGAGCAGTGAGTGATTTGGTCTTAGTTCCCTGGGTGGAAACTCTGCCTCTCCATTGCAGGTCCCTGATACTGGAGAGTAGAAAGGTCACAGTCTGGGGGAGCCGACATCCAGCACCGCCCACACCAAAGGCTACTCAGGAACAAGGTTTCCCTGCAGGGAGAACTACCCTCCTCTCCTACACTGTGGAGGCCCGGCTTTCCAGAGGGGCTGGGATGGGGGGCAGTGTTGTGAACTTGCTCTGACAGTGGGCCTGGAGCCCACAGGCCCAACACAAGAAGCTGGGCTAATGACAGCCATCTCCAGCCTCTCGCAGATTTTCTGGGACCATCTCCAGCTAGAAGCTCAGGGCATTGGCCTACGGGGTCTACACCCTGTGTCACAGCAGGCAGCATATTATCAGCGGAGCCAGGAGCACGGGAGTGTGCCATGCTGCCATGCCCAGCAGCCAGCCCCCACAGGGAAGGCCCAGACACTGGAATTCAGACAGCATTGACCTCAGAGATGGCCCTGCCCCTGAGGAGCAGAAAAGAACAGGAAAGGGAAACCAGCTGGAAGCCCAGTGTGCCCCTTCCATGAGCCTGGCATCAGCTACAGAGGTAGCAACAAAGGGTGGAACCAGAGGCAGTGCCAATGAGACAAGTAACCGAGGAGCTCACTGAAAAAAGCCTTCATGAATGGCACCGCGGCCAAACCTGGGAGTGGGCTCCACGCTCAGCACAAGTGCAAATCTTACACTGTGTGAATAAAGGCTCCCAGGCCCATCAGCACAGCAAGGCAGAGCCCTGGACTCCCAAGGCCTCAGCTTTCCAACCTGGCACTACTCACGATTTGGACCACATAATTCATTTTTGCTGACTGTCCTGTCCATTGTAAGATATTTATGTAGCAGCATCCCTGGCCTCTACTCAATTCCAGTAGCAATCCCCACCCCAATATGACAATCAAAAATGTCTTCAGGCCGGGCGCGGCGGCTCAAGCCTGTAATCCCAGCACTTTGAGAGGCTGAGGCAGATGAATCACTTGTACTCAGGAGTTCTAAACAAGCCTGGGCAACATAGTGAAACCTCATCTCTACTAAAAATACAAAAATTAGCCAGGAGTGCTGCTGTGCACCTGTAGTCCCAGCTATGCAGGGGGCTGAGGCAGGAGGATTGCTTGAGCCTGGGATGTCGAGACTACAGTAAGTCACGTTCATGCCACTGCACTCCAGCCTGGATGACAAAGGGAGACCCTGTCTCAGAAAAAAAAAAACATGTCTCCAGACCTTGCCAAATGACTCCTGAGGAGCAAAATAGATATTTATGGAGAATTTCATACGTGCCCATAAGAGTTTCATAGTGGTAACCTATGTAAGTCTCACAATATCACGAGTTAAGTATTATGATTGCTCCACTTTTGCAGATGGGGAAACTGAGGCTATGAGGGATAGGTAACTTGTCCAAGATCAGGCCGCTAGTAAGTGGCAGAGCTACGGTGAATATCACAAGCGACACTCTAGATCGAAGCCTGTAGCAGGTATGCAAAATTGCTTCACTTATTCTGGTGATCTCACTTAATTTGCTTGATAACCCATTTTACAGATGTGGGCACAGAAGTCGATATCTCATCTAAGGTCGCACAGCTAGTGACAGCAGAGTTGAAGCTGAAACCCTGGCACATGGACTGCTGAAGTCCATACTCTGAAAAATAGATTTCAGAGCAGGGGAAGAGGAGTAAAAACAAGTGAGCAGAGGAAGCAGACTTTCTCTGTGGCTGAGTGGAACGTGGGACTGAGCGGGCTGAAGGTGGATTCTACATAGAGCAGTTTTTGCCCTCACGGGAGGTTCTGCATGAAGCAGGTTTTGCCCTCGTGGGAGGTCAGCTCAGCTGACATGGTGGCTTCTGGTCTCCCTTGAAACCTTGCAACTGCACCAGGCAACCCCTGGGGTTTGCTTCCTGTTACAGCGATGGACTCTGAGCCTGGCCACTCCCTCCTATTCCAAAACCACTCACCTGGGTGCTCCTGAGCCATCTGAGCTCATCCCCTCCTGGCAGCTCCTTCCATTGAGGGCAGTTACAAAGGTGTGAAGCAGGCCTGACTTGGTATCTCGTGCCATTAACCTGCGGTGTGATGTTTAGCAAGTTTCTCAGCCTACATGAGCCTCAGTGGATAAAGACACAAAATGAGGAGCCCGGCACCCCCTCATTAGGCTGGGAGGGTGTGAAGCACACAGCAGACTCTCAGACAATGGTGCTACACAAACTCTGTATTGCCCCACAGTCTCCCCTCCACATTCCATATCTCTCTTTATGTGCTCTGAGCTGTAAAAATGCGTGTCGTGTCCAACTGACTGAGTGGTGGGATTGCAGATTTTTTTTCTGAGTGCAGTAATAAGCCCTCAGGCATTTGGCTGAAAATCAGTGTTGGTGTTTGTGTCTACTCATTGTGATAAAAAATAGTCGCTCCCCAAGTTGCCTTCATGCGCATTCCCACATAGTAGCTTTTTGTAGCATCAAGATAGAAATCTACAGCTGGGCGGGGGGTGGGGTGGGGGGGGGGGGGAGGGATTCATTCTATTTTCCCTGTCAAATAGCTCTGCCCTTGTGTTGAGCAATTCAAGATGAAATAAAGCCAGTTGTGAGGAACTGATTCAGCAGGAGGGACTGGGGCTTGGGCCGGGCACACTCACAGGCGTGCGTCTGGCAGTTCCAAAGCCCAGTGCAGCAGCAGAAGCCCGGCAGCTTACCTTAATTCCAGGCAGCTCCCATTTTAGCAAGGGTGGGGCCGTTCTGGGACCTTCATTATTTCAGCAACATACAGTAGAACAGAAAGCTGGTGAGCAGTTTATTGAGAGAGATCTGGGGAAAGCCTGACTCCATTGCTCACCAGGCTTGTGACTTTGGGCTTCAACACTGACTTTTCTGAATGCTAACTTGCTCACCTGTGAAGTGAGGAGAATGGTCTCCCCTGAGATGTAGTTTGTGAGCATTCAGCAGTATAAAGACTCCAAGGTCCCTGGGAGGCAGAGCAGCCGCTCAGTGCCTTGTGGCTCCACTCCTAATCCCTCTTTTGATCTATCCAGCCCTTTCGGATGCACAGATGCTATTTCCCCATCAGTTGTGTCCACTTCTTTATTCTGGCAGCCTGACAGTTAACAACCCCCCCCACCCCCGCCCAGTGACAGACATAGCATCTGAGAGTGCTTTGGGATGATATAAATGGAACTGGAATTCATTCAAGCAATTTCTAGTGCATCTGGGCTGGGAATTGCCTTGAATTGTATTTTTGAGCCAATCCCCACCACCACCCTCACTGAAAGTCAGCCTTTAGCTGCTATACTGAGACCAGGCCATATAAAAATGTTTCCCCCACCCCCAAGTTGGCATCTATACTGCCATTACCTAGCAGACTTCAGGGAAGCAACCTTTGTCAGTGGCAAACAAATGCTTCCTGTACACGGTGTCTCCTGACTAGTCACTAGTGCCTGGATGGGCGTGAATTTACTGGGGGTTCATGGCTGAGAATAAGAACTTGTCCTCTGACACAACAGCTCACCAATGCAGCAATTCCTTCCGTGGTGATTACAATGGGTTAATTTTATGTGTCAACTTGACTGGGCCATGGGATGCCCAGATAGCTAGTTGAACATTATGTCTGGGTGTGTCTGTGAGAGTGTTTCTAGAAGAGATGAGCAACTGAATTGGTGGGCTGAGCAAAGCTGAACTACTGGTTCAAGTGATCTGCCTGCCTCAGCCTCCAAAAGTGCTGGGATTATAGCACCCCAGAGATTCCAATTTAACTGGTCTGGGGTCGGCATCAGCTCTGGGAGCTTTATGAGAGCCCCAGGGTTTCTATTGTGAAGGCCAAGGTGAGCATACATTAGACAGGCCTGAATTGAAGCCCTCAGTCGTTGATGAGTTGTGGAATCTTGATAAAGTCACGGAACTTCTCTGAATCTCAGTTTTATCACTTGGAAAAGGATGGATATACGATTGATCCCAGAGCCTTGTCTTATGGATGGCATAGAGAGGATGTGTGAAGTAACCAAGTGAGTAACAGAGCAAGCGTGCCTGCAAAGTGAGGACCTCCCCACTAGGCACCTGCATGTGCCTTCAGGGAGGCCTCAGCACACTCAGATCGCAGCCCTTAGCTAGGGCCAGATGCTAATGTTCCCTGCACTTACACCCATGCTCACTGCTCCTCCCGTCTCCTGGCTGGACTGTTGGCTCTACAACACTGCACTATGGCCTGTAACAAGACCAAAAATATTTGAAGAATTGAGCTTGCTCTTGTCAGATGCCTCACGTGCCTAGTTCTCTGGTTCTTTAATCTCGCTGGGTTCATGCACCTTTAATAATCTGAAAATGCAATTAGGCACACTGAAAGCAGTTTGGATACAGCTCGAGAGTGTTTCCCAAGCCACTGAGTCTATCACTAAGCCCATGTTGAGAGTGCCGGATCTGAGTGAACTGATAATATCTCACACTGAGGAAAGAATTGACAAAGCCATGGCTTATTCTTGGTCAGATGTGTGGTAAAGTCGTTGGTAAAGTCAGTGGTGAAATTGGGAAGAAGATTCCGATTCCTTATCCTGTTTTGTTGATGCTAAGAACTTGTGTTTACTCTGCCCTCCACAAAGCAACGAGTTGGAAAAGAGCTTAGAGTTCATTATACTTGATCTTGTTCATCAAGATGTAAAGGTACAAGGAAAATGCCTATTAGGAAGGATTCGGTTAAGTGTCCCTCCCCGATGTTCCCGGGGAGTGCTAAGCTTCCCCTACCACAGCAGTGAACTACCCATGGGGTATTTACCTGGTGGTCTTCCTGTCTCTAACACTATGTGGCATCCTGAGGACCAGGGACACATCTATCCTGTTCACCCACGCGTCCCCACTAGGAGGCACAGGTTAGGCAATTGACACATATTTATGGAATGAATGAATGAATGAATGAATGACTCTAAAAACAAACAGAAGAGGGCAATCAAAATACATAAGCATGATTCATTTAACTGAACATCCCACATAGTATCCATCCAAACTCAGAGTGTGTGTTGTGCTTAAATATAGTCAGTTTCTAAATATTTAGTTATAAGTAAGCTGCATTTGGGGCTTCTTCCTTTCTCATTGTCCCCCGTGTCTGTTGTTTCTCAGTAAAAAGTGAGACCCTGAGAATTCAATACCCGTAGACAAGAACCTGCCAATTCTGATGCCAGAGACTCAGGCAGAACTGTTAAGGAGTGCCTGGAATATTTTAAAACACTGTGTCCCCTCCCACAGAGCGTTAAATGCTATCATCAGGTCAGCGCTGGACACTGGAGAGCACGTAGCTATGTTCTCTCATTGAGGCGCTCTCATCAATATTCATTCTCTCACCTTAGAATAAATAACACCCCTGCGGAATAGGTCTCCACACTGTTTAGAGAGCAGGAGATGCAGGAAGCCCATGAATATGGAGGCAGCATCATGGTGAAACACGAAACAGTGCAGCGTGCAAGGCAGTCAGGAAAACACCAGGGGTTGAGGGGTGTCGTTATGGTTTGGAGATGACAGAGGTGGCAAGGGAATCTAAAAACCTCCAAGCAAGGGCCAAACAACCATTTGCAGAGAAGTCTTTGAGCTCTAAATGCCTCACTGCCACCTCAGACTCTCACGGAATTGATTTCCGCCCCTTGGAGAAACTATTTGCTGTGACTGACCTACTTTTTCACATGAAAGATCTCGCTAAAGTGTTCTTTTCCCTTCACTGAAGGTTTGAAAAAAAAAATTCTTTTTCTAACTCTTACACATCCATGGTATGGATGAGGATGCCTTAGCTAAGAATGACCTGCACAGTGCTGTCCTATAGGACTTTCTGTGGTGATGGAAATGTTCGCTGTCTGGGCTGTCCAGCGTGACAGCCATGGCCACATGTGGCCACCAGGCACTTGAGACACGGCTGCTAGCATGACGGAGAAACTGAATTCGAAATTTTATTGAATTTTAATTAAACTTAAATGTAGCCATGTGTTGTAGGGCCTACAGATCAGGCCTATCCATACCCATATCAAAAGAGGTCCTGGTCATACTGTTAAAGTGAAAAAAGAAAGGCAGATAGGAGCGTGATGTATTTAGTATAAACATATACATCAGCCCCAAACAAAACAATGTATTACATTTGTGCATACAAATGCTTTGAAATGCATGGAAAGATGGCTGAAATTGTACCCAACAGACCAATATAAAAAAGGAGAACAATTTTAAAATGCTTTTTTGTATGATACATCTTGAGTTTTATTTTTTTTCTTGTGGTCTAATTATTGTGACAGATCCACCTGGATCTAATATCTAAGACCACAGAAGCTGAGAACAGGCAGACCAGCTGCAAGACATTTTTTTTTGGGATGGACTCTCACTCTGTTGCCCGGGCTGGAGTGCAATAGTGAGATCTCAGCTCACTGCAACCTCCGCCTCCCAGGTTCAAGCGATCCTCCTACCTCAGTCTCCTGAATAGCTACAATTACAGGCACACACCACCATGCCTGGCCAATTTTGTATTTTTGGTAGAGACAGGGTTTCACCATGTTGGCCAGGCTGGTCTTGAACTCCTGACCGCAGGTGATCCGCCCACCTAGGCCTCTCAGACTGCTGGGATTACAGCCATGAACCACCATACTCGTCAGACATTCTTTCTGAAGAACCAGAAACCCACCACAGCAGGTTGGGGAACAAACCAAAATGCACACACGCATCCAAATGCACCTAGTCGCGTGGAATATGCTGCTGCTCTCAATGTGTGTATCAGAACCGCCTTTTCAAAATATCCAGATGCTTTACATCCCACCCCAAAGATTCTATTTCATTTTGTATGGAATGGGTCCAGGGCAATGATATTTTTGAAAGGCTGCCAGGGTGATTCTATTGTATAGCCAGGGCTGAGAACACCTGAGCTGGAAGCAGCACATAGAGGAGTACCCAGCAACCGGGAGCCGCAGAGCTGGGAACAGCAGAGTAGGAAGCTGCCTCAGCCCGTCAGCCACCGTGAGTGAGGGGCAGGGCACAGAAGGACCACTTGTCCTGACCTCATGGAGAGGAACATGGCATCTGAACCCTGGAGGGCCTTAGGGTTTTGTCCTAGTCTCTGGGTACCTTCACTTCTTAGGTAATCTGTCCCCTGCTGTGGCTTTAAATTATGAATGCCATTTCCATGAAGTAATTGAAAATCCTCAGCCAGACTGCGATTCCCAACTTCCTACACGCCACCCCTACCTGGATGTCTAGCCAGCCTCCGCCATCACACAGCCACCCTTGCGTGTCTCCTCCACCCTCAGGTCCCTGTCTCAATGGCTCTGCTGTCTGTAGCTGCCCGTTCTGGAAGCCATGGAGAGCACACTGAGATTTCATCTTCAGGCCCTGCCGGCTCTAATGTTACAATATATTGTGATCCAACCGCTTCTAACCAACTCCATCCCGGCATGCCAGCCCATGCAGCCAACATCCTCTGAACACTGTACCAACCCCCAGATGGGTCTCTGGTGCTCCTCTCTTCCGCCTTGCAGCAGAGGCCCCAAACAGCAGCAGGAAGAAACTTGTTAACTGAGCACTGTGGCTCCACAGGAGAGCACAATCACCCTCCAGCGGCTTCCCGTCCCCTCAGAGCAACACCTGGTGACACGCTGTGGTGCCCAGGCTCCAACACCACCCCCCCTCGCTCCCTCCCAGACCTATGGCCTTCTACTCCATGCTTTCCCCATCAAGTTCCGTCACATGATCTCCTTGTTCCTGAATATTCCCTTCCCCAGAGCCTCTGCACTATGTCCCTCCATCACCAAATTCACCGAGATCTCTGCTCAGATCCCACCTCTTGACAGGCGGTTTGGGGGTCTTTCCTGGCCCCTCAATCTCCATCAGGAGCTCTGTCCCTCCCCTCCCTACCAGCTTCCTTCTATAGCACCTTACCTGGACTTATTTTTCTACCCAGCACTTATAGCTTCCTAAAATTACTGCTTGTTTTTGTTTCTCTGCCTCTCTGGAATTTAAGTCCCTGCAGGACAGAAGGTGTCTCGTAGCTGCACCGCCGGCTCCTGAAACAGGGCTGGCATGACCACGGCTGGGCAGGTGCCCCACGTGTGATGATTCAGTCTTCATTATAAGCCACACAACAAACACAACAAAGTGTTTGTTCATTCAACTTTTTTAAAAATTGTGGTAAAATAGATTTAATATACAATTTACTGTATTTGCCATTTTCAAGAATACAGCTCGGTAGCATTAAGTATGTTCGCTTTGCTGTGCAACCATCACCATCGTCCACCTGCAGAACTTTTTTGTCACCCCAAGCTCTACACCTACTAAATGCTGACTCCCTTTCTCCCTCCTCCCAGCCCCCGACACCCCCCGCCATTCTACTTTCCGTCTCTGTGAATCTGACTACTCTAGGGACCTCATATAAGTAGAATCACGCAGTATTTGTCCTTTTGCGACTGGTGTATTTCACTCGGCATAATGTCCTCTAGATTCATCCATATGGTAGCATGTGTCAGGGTTTTCTTCCTTCTCAAGGCTGAATAATATTCCATTGCGTGTCTAGACCACATTCTGTTCATCCATGCCTCTGTCAATGGACATTCGAGTTCTCATTCAACGTGCAGCCGGAGAGCTTGCAAAACGTGAAGCGCGAACAAAAGGATACTGTGTGATCCAGTGTCTCCAAGAGCCCCGGTTGTCCAGGAAGCTGGACACAGGAAGCCAGCGAAGCAGGACATTCCGAGGGTTCCTGTGCAGGCCTTGGGGCAGCAGGGTCAGCACTGAGAGGCCGGGATGTGGCAGGCACGTAATTACCAATTTCGTCAGCAGCATTACACTGAGTAATCACTAACCACCCACTGCTTCAGTTACTGCCACAACACAGCTGAGGAGAGGAAGATTGGAAGAGGAAGGAAAACGCATGGTCTTCTTCTGCCCTGGTTTGGGGCTGAGGTGTCCCTGGTAGCCCTGAGGGGCCTTCTGGCTGTCCTCTGCAGGCGTGGCTGTCCTCTGCAGGCGTGGCTGTCCTTGCTGGCCACCGGCTTTCTCCTCATACCTGCCCAGTGCCCCCGTGGGGCTGACTCCCCCTTCTCACCTTTCCCTCTCCCCATTCACCTCCCAGCCCTTCTCATCAGGACCCCAGAGCCTATTTAAAGGAGCAAATAGATTCACTGTTTATTTCTTTAAAACTTGAGGCTCCATGTAACAAAGCAAGTTCTGGCCATAGTGAGCTGTGTCACAGATAGAAAAAGGCGAGAATGACTCCACTGCTAGGAGGGTGGGAAGGCTGGGATGTCCAGGCGAGAGATTCACAGTCGGGACTGGGGAAGAGAGATTGGATAAGGAAGGGAGACACGCTGGTGGAAGGGCTGGGAAGAAGACACACAGGGAAAAGTGGTGTTTGCTGCCGAGGGGAAGCCTGTCTTGGGTAGGGCTTAGGAATGAGGGAAGGTGCACATCTAATCCGGCCTATGTTCTGAATAACCTCTAAGTTATCTCAACAGGACACTTGGCTCCTCAAAGCGAGGTCTATGGGCGGGGCCGGCCTTTGACTGTTACCAGTCCGCAGTGAGAAAAGCACAGAAATGAGAGCAACGTGAGTAGAAACGTGTGCGTTTGGCACGGCTGCAGCAGCCGCTGGCTGTGATCAGCGGCTTTGGCTTGTCGGTGGCTCTGAGAACAGGGCAGGTGCTGCTCAGTGTGTGCTGAGATGCGGGTGGTGTGAGCCGCGTGCTGCCAGAGGCTGTTGGACCTTGAGGGGTCTGGTTGGGGAGGTGGAGGACACTGGATTTCACTACAGCCGGTTTGAGGAGGTGCCCTGAGCCACACTCCATGACCACACACACTGGAATCTCCTCCCAAGTGAGGCACCAGGTGAAGTCACTGGCCTGCATTTCAGGGCATATGAGCACAAAAGAGACCTCTCTCTACCCTAGACTCACATTCCACACAATGGGGACAAGGCGGTCTGAGTAAAAAGCAAAATCTCTGCTCCAATTTCCTCTCACTCGAGGGTGTTCTCTCTTTGAGTAGAATGTGGGGCGGGAGGTAGGGGATGGAAGTGTCTCTATTTCTTAATTCCTTTAATTCATTTAAATTAGTCTCTCTCTGTCTGCACATGCAGTTGAATGTGTACAAGTTTTGTATGTATGCTTCGACTCCATTGTAGAAGTTACCACACAAGCAAAAACTAGACTGAGCATGTGCTCAGCGGGAACCAGGCACTGGGATGATGAGTTTGCATGAACTTTGACCCCTCACATTGAATCCGTGAGGAAGATGCTGTTGCTATCACGCCCACTTCACACATGGGTTTCAGCTCTTCCCACCGCTGTTATGGGTTGAATTGTGCTCTTCCCCTGTGTATACCTAATGATATATATTCAAGTCCTAATCCTTAGTACTTGTTAATGTGATCGTATTTGGAAATAGAGTCTTTGCAGATGTAATCAAGTCAAGAGGAGGTCATTAGAAAGGGCCTTGACCCAGTATGATTCACGTCCTTATAGGAAGGAGTCTGGCTGCAGACACTCACAGAGGGCCTGGAATGCTGGAATGCTGCGTCTGCAAGCCCAGGAACATCAAAGCCTTCAGCAACCACCAGGAGCTAGAGCAGGGCAAGGAGGACCCCCTGCTGCTTTCAGAGGGAGCGTGGCCCTGCCAACACCTTGGCTTCAGACTTCAGCCTCCAGGACTGTGAGACAATCAATTTCCGTTGCTTTAAACCACCTGGTTTGGGGGTTGGTTTGTTCGCTTTCATTTTTGTTTCTTTGCAGCCCTAGCAAATGAATGTACCCTAAGCCAAATAACCTGGGCCTGGCCAGAGTCCCTTCACCACTCTCTATCCCCCATGATTATAGTTCAAGAAGGAGCAAGGAAGCCATACTGAGCTGATGAGAAGCATCCAGCTTTTTCTGTAACTATAGGGAGAGAGAATTTATTTTGATGGGTTCCTCAACTGCAAATGTTGGCTCCAAGCCTCTGTCAATCACCTGAATCCAGCCACACCTGAAGTCATGACACTTTTAGCCCTGTAAGCCTCTGATTCCTCTTGTCTTTTTTTTTTTTTTTTTCCATTTAGCTGGATTTCTCCCAGTGGCAGCCAGAGAGTGATGGCTTTAGGTAGTCTGCATGGTCAGCAAGGCTTTTTGTGTGGCATCTGACCTACCAGCTGCCTTCCCTCTGCTCTGCAGGCAAGATTCAGCTTATCACAGGAGGACGACAGGGACCTCTCACTGCTGAGCCACCAAGCTAAATGACCATGGAGCGATGTTGCCAAAATAATAGCCTCTTGGGACAGCTTGATGTCTTTTTCTTCATATGGTTTCCCAAGCAAGGTATGAAGTTGGCATCATTATGTGAGGGGGGATTTACTCAGCAGGACCAGGGAGGGGCAGGGTAGGGCAGGGAAGAGCTATGGCTCTGCAAGGGAACCTCCATGTTTAAGTCCCAGACGGTGGGCCATGTGCGCTGCCCCGGGCTGGAACATCCACACACACGCAGAAGCCTGGGCACCGGTGAGAGGGGAGCAGATGCCTGTTGGCAAATCAGCCTCCCTAGACCTTGCTAGAAGTGGCAATCAGGCCTTCTGTGAGAGCAAAACAAATTATCTTAATAGACATGTAGCCCTCAGATCCTATTGGAAAAACATTAGATCATTGGGGGACTATGTATTTTTAATCAAAAGTTGGCATTTTCATAAAGCGCATATGATTTGAACATTTTTAGTCTATACTCTCAATGCAATTTGAAAATGACATGCTGAGCATGCACTCAGTTCTGTTCTTAAAAGAACAAACCTTGAGCCTGGCTAGAATTCAGTAACTTTTTTTCTTTGAACTAAGAATGTTGGGAGACTGAAATTTTGAAATATATGTATAAACCCAAACTTGCCAAAGTGAGAAGCTTATTTAATTTCAACCACCTCTTACCAAGTGTCTTCTAATACAGGGAATGGAAAACTAAATAATCTATAGCCCTTGTTCTTGCTCTTGAAAAGCTGCTAGTCCTTGGAAAGCATGATAAGAGACCTGAATTTTGGAAAAGCATTTTGGAATGCTTTTGGTTGCAAGACACAAATGAGCAAAACTAAACTCAAGGAACATAAACAATACAGGAAATTTAAAACTCACAAAGACTTAAAGC
Organism: Sapajus apella; assembly: GCF_009761245.1. Taxonomy (NCBI): domain Eukaryota; kingdom Metazoa; phylum Chordata; class Mammalia; order Primates; family Cebidae; genus Sapajus; species Sapajus apella. The sequence goes on from NW_022437074.1 coordinate 48,705, forward strand.
CTGAAGGTAGATTTGCCTTCAGGTGAGGCTTGATCCAGGACCTCCAGGATCCAGTTTGTTTCCATCTTTCCTCTCTTTTCAGATTTCCATTCTTGGCAATGTCCTCTCCTCTCCCAGCCTCAGCCTCTCCTCTCAACGTCTCTGCTAGCCTGGTCCCTGGGAGCAAAGAAGGGGTTCCCAGAGAAAGTAATGCTTTGAATTTTGAGACAGAAAGTGCATGGGATTGACAATAGAGAAAGTATATTCCAACAGGAAATGTCTTTCTCAAAGACATGGAGGAGTGAAGCCACAGGAGAGTCAGGGGAGCGGCAGGTAGTTTTGTGCTGCTGGAGGAGAGAGTCTACTTCAGGGACTAGAAGAGGCTGCTGCTCAGGGTAGGGAGAAGGTTGTGGGAGGAGGGAATGGGGCTCACGAGCTCTGTTTTGAGCTGAGTTGAGCTGAGGTTGAAGTACTTTGTCCTAAAGATGACGGAGACTAATTCTAAGCTGGTTATGCAAGGGTAGGATCTGCACTTCAAGGGGGAAAAAAAAAGAGACCAACTCAAACTCATCTAAACAATGAGAAAGTGTATTATCTCATAGAACTGCAAGTTCAGAGGGAGGGTGGGTCCAGACTTGTCTCAAAGATGCCCTCAAGGACCTAACTGCTTTCTGTTTCTCTGTTCTACCGCTTCTGTGTGAGCTTCAGCCAAGGCCTGGCTCCCTGCACGGCTGCAGGCTGCAGGATCGCAGCCAGAGGCACACAGGGCCATATGTCGTCCCCAAACCCATCCAATAGTGAAGGCAGAGAGGGAGCGGAGAGAAGGAACGGGAGGGGAAAAGGGAGAGAGAGAAATTCCAAAGGGGTCTATTGGGAACAAGGAATCCTGGGTAGGAACCCAATAGCACCCTCAGCCAAGGCCTGCAATTCCTTCTTGAACACCCAGAGGCCTGTTGTATTTTGGAATTCAAAACGTTTTGGATTTCAGGAGGGTAACAGAGTGCCTGTACCTCCTATTTTAGGAGGTAGCAGAGTGCATTAGATCCCCCAGGGACTCTGAGGTGGTGCCCCCACCCCACCATGCCCATGGCTCTGCATAAAGGGCATGGATGCCAGGCAGCCCTGCTCAGTCAGGGCAGGCTTTGCAGCCCGAGGGCCACAGCGTGCAGCGCGTTCCTGTATTCTGGTGTGGACTCCGTGCCCAGGAGGTTCCTCAGTTGCTCTGTGAGCAGGGGAAGGAGGGCTGGAGGATGCTGGTGGCAGGGGTAAAGGGGGTCAGAGAGGTGGCCTCTGAGGCTATGGGGACGTGCCAGTGGGTTGTGAGATGGTCTGAAGGAGAACAGACACGATGGGGGTTGGGAACCAAGGGGACACAAAAGAGATTCCGGAGAAACGAGGAGGGAGGTGTGAAAGCAGATGACCTGGAAAAATCGAACAGCATAGTCCTTCTTCTGCCACTAGAGGTCATGAAGAATTAAGACTAAGTCAGTTCATAAATTGATGAGGTGTTTGCAGTTCCCTTCTGTGGAAAGATCTCCAGGAAAAGAGACAGAACGCCTGTTTGTTGGAGCAGAGAGGAGCATGGCCGATGACAGCATCATACCATACAAAAGTCCAGAAAAATGGCCCACAAGGGTGGCTGTGTGATGCAGCAGGAGATCGGGTTCACACCAGGAAACACATGGGCAGGTGTGAGCCTTTGAGAGTGGGAAGCTGCCCTTATCAGTGTTTGCAGGTGGGTGAGGCATCTGTGCAAAGCCAGGCTTCAGAACTGCCGGTAGATGATCAAGTGTCCATCACCTTGAGTATTTATCATTTCTGTGTATTGGGACATTTCAAACCCTCCCTTCCAGGTATTTTGAAATATACAGTACATTGACTATTTCAGATCCAGGACGATGAGCTATACACTTTCTGAAATCCACGAGTGTGTGTCTCGTAAACTCCTATGAGCGTGGTCTTTCTTAAGAGCTCAAGTTCCCTCCAGTCTTGAACAGCCTTGACGTCACATGCTCAGGTGGGCCCTGCCTCCAAGCCCACCTTGTGAAAATAGCGATGGGGGACCACCACTAGGGAGAGAACATGAGAGTTGGAAGGGGCCCAGGTCCCTGAGGAGTCCAAAGTGGGCTTTCCATGTAGGAAAACTGAGGCCAGTGAGGAGAGAAGGCATTTTCAAGGCCACAGAGCTGTGTGGGGGCCGAGGTGGCATCAGAGTGAGTTCTCTTGGTGTGAGTCCCAGGCTCCCGCCTCTGTGTGACTCGATGGTGGGAATGCTGGAAGCCTGGCTGACTAGAAGGAAGGGCAAGCCAGAGGCCAGAGCTACTCTCCATTTCTGCCTTTTGCTGAGCTGGCCCTGACCCCTTCCATGCCTCAGGGCCTCTGGCTGCCCTGATTTAAAGCTCCCTTTCCCACGATCTGCCCAGATCCTGACTCACACCCTCCTCTTCATGGCCTTAGGCTCTCTTTGACTAACAGTTTTTAATTTTTATTTATTTTTACTTTTGATACATAGTATTGTACACATTTATGAGGTACATGGAATATTTTTTACATGCATAGAATGTGTAATGATCAGGTCAGTATAAACACAGAGTTAGAAGAAATAAGCTTTTTTAACAAAATAATTCCAACTTTTCGACATGGGGTACATGTGCAGGTGTGTTCCGTGGGTGTATTGCATGATGCTGAGGTTTGCAGTACGATTCATCCCATCACCCAGGTAGTGAACACAGTATCCAATAAGTACTTTCAGCCCTTGCTCCCTCCCCTTCCTCCCCCTCTAGCAGTCCTCAGTCCTGCTGCCATCTTAATGTTCATGAGTATCCAACGTTTAGCTCCCACTTATAAGTGAGAATATTTGGTATTTGCTCGTCTGTTTCTGCATTAAGTCACTTAGAATAATGGCCTCCAGCTGCATTCACATTGCTGCAAAAAATATGATCTTTTTTTCATGGTTGTGTAGTATTCCATGGTGTATAAGGACCATGTTTTCTTTATCCAACCCACCATTGTTGGGCACCTACGTTGATTCCATGTCTTTGCTATTGTGAATAGCACTATGATCATCACACGAGTGTATGTGTCTTTTTAGTAGAATGATTTATTTTAGATGAAATAAGTTCTAAAGCTCAACAGCAGAGCAGGATGACTATAGTTAATCACAATGTACTGTATATTTCAAAATACCTGGAAGGGAGGGTTTGAAATGTCCCAATACACAGAAATGATAAATACTCAAGGTGATGGACACTTGATCATCGACCGGCAGTTCTGAAGCCTGGCTTTGCACAGACGCCTCATCCCACCTTTGAGGCTTCCCACCCTCAAAGGCTCACACCTGCCCATGTGTTTCCTGGTATGAACCTATCTCCTGCTGCATCACACAGCTGCCCTTGAGGGCCATTTTTCTGGACTTTTGTATGGTATGATGCTGTCATGGGCCATGCTCCTCTCTGCCGCAGCCCAGGTGCAATGCCACGTAGATCACCTGAGGTGACAAGCCTGCATCCCGCCATGCACATGGTCCTGTCCGATGGCTCCCTTTGGGGCCAAAGATATAGGCTTCTTTAAGGTGGTGGCTAACATCTTCACCCTGACGAGGTCCAGGTTTTTCTGTTTGGAGCCTGAGAAATAGAGTTTTAAGAATAAACATGTGAGCAGGGATGCCTAAAATTGAGTCAAGAAAATTAAACTGGAAGAAAGCTTGTTCATACGCAAGCAGTATCATTAGTTCCATTGGTAATAAGCTAATAAAATGTTCTATAAATACTCCATGAGAAATATCCACTGGGCATCATCAGGTGGCCTGTGGTATCTCCTGGGAAGCTAAAGGACTAATGGATTTCATACATGTTCCCCTAAAACCCAGAGCTCATTCCCAGGATGAGGAAGAGCCAACAGAAAGCCTGAAGGAGGCCAGGCACAGGGACCGGCGCTCTTCTCTCAAGGGTGGCAGCCTATTCAGAGCCAGATCTGATCACTGTAAGCCCTTTATTGGAAAAGAACAAAAGGATATGGATACATTTGTTTCGGTATCGAAATTTTTTTTCTTGCCGCATTCAGCATTTTATTAACTCATATATTTGAAAGCTCTTCATGGGGTAGTGAATAGAGTATTTTCCATGCTGTGATTTATCTGTCAATGGGGGTGAAAAATAGCATTGTTAGAAAAAAAAAATCTCCTAAGATCCCTGTCAGGAATTTTTTTCTGTTGTATGCTATTTTCTTTTCTTTTTTTTTTTTTTTTTGCAGTAAAAAAAATTTCATCCTTCACTCTGATCCAGAGAACTAAGGAAGGAGAATTTTCAAGGTAATTTTTATCTGAGGAAGGAAAAATAAAAAACACTGCGTAAGTCACTTGGAGGTCGTTTTTCCCCATGTGTCGTTGAACCCGTTGAGCCTCTCCTGGTCCTCTGGCAGCCTTGAAGAAATTCCTGAAGTCTCCATTCTTACATTTCTGCAAGTGGTAACTTTATTCGAACTTGGAACATTCCACTCTTTCATAAGAGTGTTCGCACAGTTCCTTTTGTCCTCATGGAGTGTGGCGGCTCCCCGCAGAAAGGACTGCCAAGCATCAGCTCCTGGACTCACAAAGATGCGGTGGAGCCTGTCTGCAGGGCTTCCCTCTGCTTATTTACCACTTTGGGAGGAAGTCTGCCCCCACAGGCTCCAGAACTCCTCTTGCCTCAGTCTGCTTCCCTTCTTTCTCTGACCCCTCCTTCCCTAGGGCTTGCTGAGCTGGCCTGTCCACTTTGCCTCCTTAAAGATGGGGCGCTCATAAGGCCAGCATGCTGAGGTGGACCCACTGGCATCACGTGACTTCAGCATGGTAGTTTAGTAAAAGGCCAGCTCTCCTTTGGGGTGATGGTGGAGAGGGAGAAGGTATGGAAAAGGCAGAAAACCCCACCCTGTCCCACTGAAGTGGAGATAGAGGAGCCACAGAATGTGGACGGGCAAGGACTCTCTTCTGGCCTCTGCTGTCCTGGGCTCCAGGGTCCCCGTGACAACTGTCGATGGGCACACACACACACGCAGGACCTACAAGTCCTGGATTAGACCCCAGGCAGGCCAGTGGTTCTTGAGCTGCATGCTCAGCACCCCGGAGGGCCTGTCAGAACACAGAGGCCTACACCCCACCCGAGTTTCCAGTTCAATAAACCTGAGGCGTCGCCCCCAAATGTGCACTTCTGACAGCTTCCCACGGGCCACTGAGGCTCCAGGTCCAGGGACCTCCTCACTTGGAGAACCACTGGGGTTAGCAAATGAGACAGAAAGTAGGTAAGCTGAAATTCTGGTTTGTTTGACCTGCGTGACAAATTGTTCAGTGATGACTGACTGCAGTTTCTCATTCACTTTCTAAATTTTATATCTGCATTTCTCTTTGTCAAGAACTGGGAAGGGCTTGAGATTGATACTTCTTGGAAGTTAACCTGTGAATCGGAACAGTTTCAAGAATGCTGGCAGAAGACACAAGATGCCTGGGTCAAAGACAGAGAACAGATCACAACTCACAGCCACAACAGCAGCTGGGGTGCCAGCACTTGTGCCATTTTCCTAGGCACCAAGTCCCTTGGGCAGTGGTGGCACCTGCACCATCTTGGGTTGTGCTGTACGAGAGGAGCCCCATGCTTAGGGAACCTAAGTCTTTTCAAATGGATAGTAAGCCTGCCTGACTGTCGCCCTGGAGGGAGACATTTCTTTATTACACTGACAGTAAAAATAATAACAATGGCCAGGCGCAGGGGCTCATGCAACCCGGAGGCCAAGGTGGGAGGATCACAAGGTCAGGCATTCAAGACCAGCCTGGCCAATATGTTGCCACCTCATCTCTACTAAACATGCAGAAATAAGCCAGGCATGGTGGCACACACCCAGTCCCAGCTATTAGGAGGCTGAGACAGGAGAATTGCTTGAACCCGGGAGGTGGAGGTTGCAGTGAGCCGAGATTGCACCACTGCACTCCAGCCTGGGTGATAGACTAAGACTCTGTCTCAAAAAAGAAAAGAAAAGGAAACAAGAGTGACAACCAAACCAAACAGAAACAAACAAACAATATAAAAAATGTCTCTTTTTGTTCCAAGGATAGACATTATCCCCACATATCAAGGCTATCTATGTACAAACGTTCTTAAAAATTTAATGTGGAACAAAGATACCAAACACCTCCACTCTCAAGAGATTCAAAACCCCAAGACCCCTGGAGAATTATCTCCAAACATCCTTACACTTCTTCTCATTGGAAATTACTAAAATATGAACTCCCTTTAAGGCTATTGTGATAGGCAGAATAATACCTCTTCCTCCCCCAAGAGAGGTCCACCCTGAAACCGGGGAATATGCTACCTTGTGGGTGAATTAGGTTCCCATGACTTCTGTAGCAATGCACCACCAGATTCTTGGCTTAAAAAAAGAGAAATTTATTTTCTCACAGTGCTGGAAGCTGGAAGTCTAAAATCAAAGTGTAGTAGGATCAAGCTTCCTCTGAAGTTTCTAAGGGGAGATCCTTCTTTGCCTTTTCGCATGCTGACAGTTCCAGGTGTTTCTTGGCTCATAGATGCGTCACAGCAATCTTTGCTAACATCTCCATATGTTATTCTCTCTGTGTGTCTGCGTCTTCACATGGCTGTGTACGTATGAGGACACCAGTCGGCCGGGCGTGATGGCTCACACTTGTAATTCCAGCAACTTGAGAGACAGAGGCAGGAGGATCTTGAGGCCAGCAGTTTTGAGAGCAGCCTGGGAGACATAGTGAGACCATGTCTCTACAAAAAAAAAAAAAAAAAAAAAAATGAAAAAATTAGCTGGGTATGATGGCATGCTTCTGCAGTCCCAGCTACTTGGGAGGCTGAGGTGGGAGGTTCCCTTGAGCTCAGGAGTCCACAGCTGCAGTGAGCTATGATCATGCCATTGCACTCCAGGCAACACGCTGGGCAACAGAGTGAGAACCTACTTTAGTATGATCTCATCCTAATTATATCTCAGTGGCCCTATTTCCAGATAAGATCCCATTCTGTGGCACTGGGGGTTAGGACTTCAATGTATCATTTTTTGGGGAGATGCAACTCAACCCATAGCACATGGCAAAGAAGAATTAAGGTTGCTCATCAATTGACCTTAATAAGGAGATGATCCTGAATTATTGAGGCTGGGGGACAGTGTAATCATAAGGGTCCTTAAAAGTGGACGAGGGAAGCAGGCAGAACAATGTGGTGTGAGAAGGACTTGGCTTTACATTACTGGCTTTGAGGATGGAGAAAGGGACCATGAGCCCAGGAATATGGTGGCCCCTAGAAGCTGGGAAAGGCCAGCGAACAGATTCTCCCTGGATCCTCCAGGAAGGAAGGCCATCCTACAAACAGAGAAGTCCTCTGTGGGACTTCTAACCTGCTGGAATAGAACATGATAAATTCATGTTGTTTCAAGCCACGACATCTGTGATAATTTGTTCCAGCCGCCATAGAAATCTAATAAACCTATCAAGCACAGCACAGTTGAGGTAGCACGACTTTATTGCTGCAGGCTGTTTCCTCTATTTTCTTGGATACCACATCTTAATATATTTCACATGGTCATTGTTTGCCATTTCTAATCCCACGACCGTAATACATTTATAATTGTCTCTGCATTTCACAAAGAAGGGGTTTTGCTCAGAGAGCCAATTTCTCTTTGCTTACTTCTTTTCCCCTTATTTAGAGTTTTGCATTTCTCTGTACCATTTCCAGGTGTTTGAACTCACAATGTCTACTATATCTCAGGCTTTGCTTTGTTTTTCAATTAAAATTTTGTGTTGATAGAAGATAGGAGTACTTGCTTGTTTAATGTCTGTTTATCTAGCTTGATGATGCCATGTTTATATAATAGGAGCTCTGGAAATTAATCAATATTTCTAGTGAAGCAACACCCTGCTCCTCCGCGTGTGTAATAGTTGGAAAAGTTTGAGAGGCTTGCGTATCACAAACCACTCTGGCCACAGACTGTATGTATATTAAGTGCTTCCAGGGAAGGGACTGGATCTTACTCACCTTTGAATTCTCTTAAGTGTGGAGACTTGAATATTTTAGACTCTCACTGAATAATTGGTAAATGATCAAAGATGGGGAGAGTTGCTTTCTTGAGGTTTGTGTGTGTGCGTGTGTGTGTGTGTGTTCTGGAAACTTTTATTGGTATTGGCTGTATCTCTGTATTGTTTTCTGTTCTCCTGCCATCCCTCCAGTTACCTCATCTTTCTGGAACTGAGCTTCCTGAAACAGAACAAAGTCCTCTGGGTGTGGTCTCATTAGAGGCTGTGAGGTAATGCTTCTCTTCATAATGATGCCTTGTTCTTACCTGGCACCTTCCTAATAAAATTCATGGCTGGCGAGGAGCATGCTCACACACACGCACAAATAAGCACATACATACTCCCTTCAAAGAGCTGAGCAAAAGTAGGTTACTAGCACTCTCAGAAAACATAGAATGCCAGCCAGGCACCCCCATTTTTTTTCAAGGGACCTCCTTTTAATTGCCCAATGTGTTTCTAAAGAAAACATAATATTACCTTGAAATGTTAGATCGTCTTTCCTCTTGGGTCTCAAAGGACAGGTGGAAACCTGAGCTTATGTCTATAACATCCCCATGAGATCAACTCCTGCATTTGAATGCGACCTATTTAGCTGGAGTGTAAGGCAGGGAGCTTTTTAAAAATGTCCCCCAGAGAGTGGGGATTTCCCTGAAAGAGTGCCCAGGAACATGGCCACTGTGCAAGGAAAATTAAAGCATAATTTATTTGAAGGACAATGTAATTTTTCTAGAAGAATCAAGTAATTACTGAGAGATGTCAGATGATGAGAGTTTCTGGAACTCTTAGGATGTTTTGGAGTCAATTGCAGCATGCCACTTACTTCACTTGATCCAGAAATGTGCAGTCAAATAGCCTCAAGGTTAAATGAAGGAGAAGGAGAATTTCGATTTGCACAGCAGTTTCCAAACCAAAGCTGAGGTGACTGAGTTCAGCCTGGAGTGGATTATACTTAACTGCTAAAGTTGGAACCTTGTGAGAAAATTCCTGACGTAAATCCTGGTAGAAAACCTGAATTACGTTGTCTTTCGTCTGGGTATGGAAGCTGCCTTGTTGTTGACTAATCCCTCAAATACACTCCAAATGTCCCTATAGATTTAAAAACACCCATGTCAGGGCTTCCTTCTTCTTTGTCTTGCCAACATAAGCATATGTCGTTTAACTGTCTACAGTCTTTCAAAAAGATGTTGATTATGATAAAAGAAATATCACTTGTAGAACATGTAGATGTGTCCATCCATCCTGGAAACGTTGATCTACCACATGCAAATTAGTTAACTTTCTGTCCGAAAATGCTTTAGACCAGACTAGATTTAGGCCTCATTTCTGGAATGCTCAAATGCTTTGCATGATGGACAATTGAAAATATAATTCTCAGCCTCTTGTGACCTTTATTGACTAATGTGATTATGAAAATATCAAGATGGTCAGGACTTCTGGAGAAAGGTCAGGGACTGGACCAGCGCCATGCTGAGCCATATGGAGCACAGGGCAAATGAAAGCATTCACATGGATCCTTTCTTTATTTAAAATTGTGACTTTTTGGTCATCAAGCATTTCCTGCTGCATGACTGTAAATCTCCAGAAGACAGAGAACATGGAAGAAGAGACCAGAAGGTAGAAATAAAATAGAAAAGACGGAGAAAATGACACCCTTAGCCGGCAGTGACAACAGCTGAGAACGACCTTGTTTACATTGTGGGACCCCCCTCCTCCCACACAAAAACTCTTTCCAACTTGGGGAAGCGCATTTCTATCAGCGGGGGTAAGGGAGGACTGGATGAAAGCCTTCCTTAAGGAGTGGCTAAGTTCAGCAGCAGCAGACCGGAAGTTTATTTTCCCGAGCAAATAACCTGAGGATGTCTGAACTCAGGCACCACGCATGCTGGAAGGAGGGTATGGAAGTCAGACAGTGAGTAAATGCTCAAAACTCCAAGCTCCTTCCCATCGTAGGACGAGGGCCCTGAAAAATAGCCATATACCCTCCAGGCAGGAGTTTAGAGGTGTCTTTTCTAGAGGCACTCACCAGCAGATGAAACCTGACCCTGGGACTCCGAAGAAAATGGCCTGCTTGAGCAGCTTGCAGTGCAGTCCATGTGTGGAAGCCCAATAGAGCCTCCAGTTAGCCCTTAGTGGCCCACTCAAGATCATCAGACAAGATGCTCAGGGAGAATATGTCATAGCAATGACCGGAAGCCAAGCAACAGAAAAAGAGCAACCTGCTGAAGCAGAGGCTACTGAGACAGAGGAAGAGAACAATGATAACCTCAGAGAGACAAGAGAGGACACTGCAACCACAACACAAGAAGAGGGTCTTATATCAAAGAAATACTCATGGGGAAAAAAAATTAGAAAATAAAGATGTGGTAGGTGAAATTGAGAACCAAGTGAGGAAGTTGAAAGATAATGTTGAGGAAATGTCCCTTAAAGAAAGTACTGTAATCACCGGGATGGCCGAGTGGTTAAGGCGTTGGACTTAAGAAAGCACAGTAAAAACACCAAGAGATCAGAGAGGGGAAAAATAAAAAAGAAAATTGGAGAATGACTGGGAGTGGTGGCTCACGCCTGTAATCACAGCACTTTGGGAGGCTGAGATGGGTGGATTACCTGAGGTAAGGAGTTCAACACCAGCATGGCCAATCTGGTGAAACCTTGTCTTTACTAAAAAAACACAAAATTTAATCAGGTGTGGTGGCACTTGTAATCCCAGCTAATTCGGAGGCTGAAGCAGGAGAATCAGTTGAAACTGGGAGGCGGAGGTTGCAGTGAGCCAAGATGGCACCATTGCACTCCAGCCTGGGCAACAATTGTGAAACTCCATCTCAAAAAAAAAAAAAAAGAAAAGAAAAAAGAAGAAAATTGGAGAATCAATGCAGGTAACAGGAATCCAACAAACAAATCGCAGGATTAAGTATAGACAGGAGATAGTGGGAAGGAAATCATTCAGGAAGTAGCAGAGGAACATTGCTCGGAACTAAAGGACACTATTTTCTTGTCCGCTAGGTAACCTGCTTAAAGCATAAAGATGGTCCGGGCCAGGTATGGTGCTCACGCCTGTAATCCCAGCACTTTGGGAGGCTGAGGTGGGTGGATCACTTGAGTTCAGAAGTTCAAGGCCAGCCTGGCCAACATGGTGAAACCTTGGCTCTATAAAAAAATAGAAAAATTATCTGGGCATGGTGGTACATGCCTGTAGTTCCCAGCTACTTGGGAGGCTGAAGCACAAGGATCACTGGAGCCTGCGAGGTGGAGGTTATAGTGAGCTGAGATTACACTACTGCA